>NC_048409.1:22812367-22832638 GCF_013103735.1 Etheostoma cragini
GCTTATCACGCTGACCTAAAACTTTCTGACAACCTCCACCAAACACTCAGTCCTAAATTCACACTAGAGGACCTTCAAAGTCATTAGATCACTGCTACACAAAATGCTGCCTTGTGATCGAGAGTCTTGAAGTTGTTGTGGTTTTCACACTACATGACTGACTGACGTCAGGGGGTCACACACACAACAAGATCTTTCACCAGGATAAATCCTGGATGTGTATATCTGGTCTCCAAACAATGTTTTGTCATCAAAACACACGCAAGAAGTGAAATGTAGTGACGTAATTTCATGCTCGAGACAGTTTTTTTGGGGTTAGAGTTTGTGGTTGTTTCCATAAGTCTTTACTATTAATAGCCTGTTTCCTCTAGGTGCAACAACAACTTTCCTCCCCTCGATTCCCCCTCAACCTGTGTCTTACCCTCTCATTGGCTGTAGCTCATCGACAGACTCCCCGACAGGTTCAGATATTTAATCCGCTAAATATCTGGAATAGCCTCTCGTCTTGTGTCTTTAAGCAATTAAACACAGTTGGCACCAATTTGCAAGCCCAGAAACAATACCGATTTGCCTCTGATCTGGGGCATTTGACAGCAGTAGAGAAAGGAACAGTCGAACATTTGACAGCAACAAGACGATTGGCTCACAGAGAAAAATCTGATTGGTGGAGAGCATAAAAAGTAGACATGAAAAAAAGTAATTCCTCATTGAACTTTAGAGTTCATGTACACCAGCCATGATTACCAAAAGTGTGCCTTCACACACAGCACACCTGACCTTTTAATCAAGAAAACCAAACCAGAAATACACATCAGACCCACAAAGACAGACACACATGCTTACAGCTAAACACACATACATATATTCCACAGGAAGAGAGTGATGAGGCGTCTGTCAGAACCAAACAAAAGCTGTGCCCCTGAACAAACACGCAAACACAATGAGCATTGAGAGCTGAACATGCATGCACACACGCACCCGTGCAGGCACACACACACACACACACACACACACACACACACACACACACACACACACACACACATACACAGACACAGACACACAGTAGCTCCAATGTAAAGTTGGCTTATCTGTAAAACTGTTTATGTGTAAATCTGGCTATGGTATTTATGTGTGTGGGTGTGAGAGAGAGCAAGGGGAGCCAGAGAGAGAGAGAGAGAGAGAGAGAGAGAGAGTGAGAGAGAGAGTGTGAGAGCTGGTTATGTTTTATGAAGTATGAAAACAAACAATTAAGTGCTTGCTGAGATGTGTTGATATGTGTGTGTGTGTGTATTTGCCATAATCACCAAGAGCATTATGAAAGTGTGTGTGTAAGTTGCAAGATGTGTGTGTGTGTGTGTGTGAGAGAGAGAGAGAGAAAGAGAGAGAGAGAGAGAGTAGCTGATTCGTTATTTTGACAATGAATGTGAAAACCAAGTTAACTGTTTAGTTAAGTACATGTTGAGATAGGGGTATAAATGTGTGTGTGTGTGCGTGTGTGTGTGCCAATTTGTCGACCATGGTTTCATACACTTTTAATGCTGCCTGTTTGCAGCAAAAACAGAGTTTTCAGTCACTCGCACACTTTCACACACTGAAGCACACTTTCACACACTGAAGCACACTTTTACACACTGAAGCACCTCATATTCAAGCCAAATTATTGAGTGTGATATCCATCTGCCGGCGTGTGGCACTGAGCGGTGAAAGAGAAGCCGAACAGAGGGATCAACGGGGGGCGAAAGGTAAATATTTGGTCTAGTTAAAGTGCTGGTGTTTACGTTAAAAGTAGCGATGCTGTTTGTTTGAAGCCTCTCTACCCTTCCAGTGTGTAAACTTGGCTACCAGATAAAGACTCTGCACTGCTTGCTTTCCAGAGATGAAGAGAAAGAGAGTGAGGGAAGGATAACAAAATAAACACAAAACAAACGAAGGAGTGCTTTTTTGGCAGCTCTTATCTTTATCAGAAACATTTACTGTACCGTGGCACAACAAATAATGAGGTGACAAGTGAGCAAAACATAAATCGCACTGCTGCAGACCCACACAGAAGACAAATACAGGGAAACACACTGATAAAGAGTTTAGATGAAGAAATTATGTAATCCCCCCAGGTTTACGGCACCACGTCTGAATCACACTGTAAAAATATGTGTTTTGGCCACAAGAGAAATGCATGAAAAGGTGATAAAATTAGGCGCTAGTAAGAAAGATCTGAGGGGCCAGATGAGGACAGAAACATGCAGACAGGGGAGAACGAGAGGCAAAGAGACAGAGATGTAGAGATAGAGAGCTGGCCAGAAAATTGAGAGGTTCAGTCGGGCCAAAGATGGAGAGATACCTCCCCCAATAAGGTCCAGAGTGTGAAAGAAAGAGTCTTTTCTGTGGAGTTTAGAGAGGCTGTCAATTCAAAAGAGTCCATGATCCAACAGAGTATAGAATATTTATCCAGCTAATTGAATAAAAAGAGGGAGAGGAGGAGGAGATGCGTGGCAGGATGGAGGGCAGCTTCTATTTGAGCCGGGGCTGCAATATATAATTAAATTGCAAGTGTGCAAATATATTCTGCATATCTAGTATGAACCCTAATAAAAATACAAAAAACAACAACCTTTTTAAAGCAATGCCTTTTCGTTTGTGTAGGCCTGTGTTTGTGGTTGCGTCCAAATTAAAGCCACATTAAGGGCGCTTTTGCACCTATAGTTCGTGGACTTGGTGCAATTTGGGGGTTAAGTTGCAACGTTGTTGCATTTTTCATTTAGTACGGTTTGCTTTCAAACTGCACTTTGTCAAACACATCACATACCGTAAAAACAAAACGAGTCACGCAATCGAAATGGTCGCTTGTTTATTGGAGAGAATATCTAATAATACAGGTATATAAGCAAGTAATTGCTTTGTTTTTGGTCCAGTTCTTGTATTTGAGTCAGATAGCGTACTCACCTGAATTTAACCAAACTCTGTTTCACTTGGAAGCGAACTGAGACCCGTTTTCAAGCGGACCATAGTTTGTTTGTGTGATCCGCACTGGAGTTCGGATGAGCTTTCACACCAGCCCAAACAAACTAGACCATCCGAACAAACTTGCCAGGGTTCATTTTAAACGGATCAACCAAATTTGGTGTGAAAGCAACCTAAAAACGTTAAATAAATAAAGTCCACCTACATGTTTCACATTTTTCAAAACATAGCAATGTAGTTGAAATTCAGCTCCAACAAGTATAGGAAGCAGGAGCTACCACACGTGAAAAGAAATGATCACAAAGAAAATGTATTATACAATCGATTCTTTTAATTATTTGACCATTGCCTATGCAAACGTCTTTGCTAGTTTAGGACCGAGTCAGTTGTCAATTTCCCGTCAAGCACCCACCTGTTTAAATAGCAAATGGACCTGCACCCATCCTTGAGTCCATGGGCGTGCTGGTCTTCCAGGGAGGTGTGTTCAGATGAATTCTTGGAGTGTTGCTATCATTTCATTGTTATTTTAACACCCTATTACTAAAATGTGGCTATGCTTCTGCAGAGCTCCCACACTATGCTTGCTACACACAGCAGCACATAAACATGTAAAGATTTAATATAAAAATATTACAATGTGATACTGTGATATCTGCTTTCGCTTCACGCACAAGCAGATCAGTTTCCTCTCCTAAAAATCTCTCCTTCCTGCTTCCTGCTTAGCATCATAATAATAGCAATACGCCAAGGTACACGCCTGTCTTTAAAATGAAATGGGAGATGCCACTTGGTTTATTGCATGTTACACCCAAAACACTATGATTAATTAAAACACTAAGTACCCCCCTTTGGAACTGTGCGCCCAGCACATGGACCCTTTTATTGTCCGCCGTTAAACTGGCAAAATCGGATTCCTACATGCCTTAAACGTTCCTGCGCCAGGCGCTTCACACCACGCGCTTGGATTGTTAAAATAGGACCGTGCACTGAACTCAAAGATAAAACGCAATCGGAGGAGAGAGGGTGATAATCTAAAGAGCTCTATCTGTGTGGGTGGATACATTTCTGATTGTCATCAATGCTGTAACAATGGATGTTTTCTTCCTTAATCTTGTGAATTTGCAGACTGCTACATTATTTAGTATGGGTGACCATGCACTTTAATCCCAAGGGTGCACAGAGTTCAGTGTTCTCCATATTTAGACTTTTGACAAAGAAAAAGAATGTCTATGTTTTCTCATGTTTTGCAAGACACAAAAAGATGAAAAACAGACATAAATGAAGTTTTTGTGAGTGTTGTGTGTGTACATCATGGGGTGAGTTTAGAAACTTTTTAAAGATCCAGCAGTCAGGTGCACGGTGTCTTTTTGTGGTATTCTTTGACTATTTGCTCTTTGTGCACCTCTTTGTAGTTGTTTTGCGTCTCTTTGTGGTTGTGTTGCATCTCCTTTTGGTCATTTTGGATCTCTTTGTGGTTAATATCATGTTTCCCTTATAAAAACCTAAAACTTTCTGATAGATGTTTACTACAAATTAAACTTCAAAAAGCTCCATACTTTAGTAAGTTACTTTTGACTGATGTTCAATTTGAGAATATTTTAGGACAATAAGAAAACAATGATCAGAGAAAATTTGGTAATTAAATCAACCTAAAACAATAACAGAGATTGGGACATGTCCCTCCCCCTGCATCCAGGGAAATCAGGCCCTCAGCCTTAGTACCCACACATGTATTCTGCTCACTTGTAGCTGGCATAGTTCCTGAAACCGCACTCTCTTCTTCCACACACTCCCAAAGCAAATCCAGAAAATCTTGCAAAGATCTCTCAAGAATTCTCCGGAAAAAAACAGCAGAGCTCAAAAAGCTGCTCCTGTGTTTTCAATTCACCACACTCAACATATCCACATTTATTTCTGGTATTAGTGTAATACATATTGTCAATCAGGAATACAATATTAAAAATTCACAGACCACACAAAAGTCTATTAAGAAGTCCATTAATTACGCTTAGTAGTCAGTCAATAAAATATCACCCAAAATGAACTAGCAGCCTAAACTTAAACCTTTATTGGAGGCTCTTTGATGCTGATGTATTTTGATTGGGAATTAGTTTTCCTCCCCCTTTGACAGTGTTGACCAGCTAAACAAGACCCAGCTGTACAAGCCTGTGATTACATCTCATCTCCCCACTGTTTGCCCCAAATACCCCCGCAGAAGACGTGCTGCTCCCTTCATCAGCAAATAAGAGCAGGGTTGCATGTAGTCAGACCAAATTGTCTCGGATCAAGCAGGCTCGCTTTCTGGACATGCATAGGTGTGTGGAATATCAGTGGTGGTTTTGTATATGTGCCAAACACCATATCTATAGATGAAAAGGTGTGCAGAGAGGCTGGTTCTGTCAGCATGGGTTTGTGTTACGGTAAAAAAGAAGGACTCACAGTGAGAGAGATTCTAGCTGGTGTCAGAGCGGCTCGCTGTACTGTAAATACACACTGGCCATGACAGCGCATGAAAAATGCACAGAGAAAAAGAGAGCCCTCCAACTTTCACCCTGAGTAAGCCTACACATTCTCCAGATAGTTGGGTGGCTCATATGAAAGGCACTCGCTTGGCGGGGCAGCACGCTGATTCAGCTGCAGGTTATTGTCCCTCAAAGACGCCTTTTTACAATGAAAATATTATGAAACATCTGCACATATTTAGCTCTCGGCCATTCACACACACACACACAGACACAAGCCTTTAAAGACATGGAAGCACATATATGAAAAACACACCTCACATGTCTGAAAGTCAAAGCAAGGAGCCTCCGAGTGCTGTCAGACGTGCTAAAATGTGAGTGGGCGGTCGAAGCAATAAAAATGCTATCTGCACGTCATAATCATCCCATCGTCCCCCTGGGGGAGGCTTATTGAAGAATCCAAAACGGCATAACCCTTATTTCCTAAACTCAGCGTTTTCTCTTCTTAACCATGCATGTCAAAGGCTTATGTTATCCCAAAAAACTAACAAATGTTTCTCACTAAATTTTCAGTACCAGTTTTAATGTTTCTGGCGAGTAGGCTTGTTGGTAATAAGAAAGGACCAGGAGTTCTTTGAAGTGCACTGCATAGGGGCTGGGGGTTCACACACACACACACACACACACACACACATCCTTGAATTGTTAAACATGTGAGGACAGTCTGTTGACTTACATTGTCTCTCCCTAGATTTGACATGACAGCATGCCAGCACTGACCTGAAACCATACATTTAGTTTGTTTTAACCTAAATTCAGCTGCAATTCCTAAAAATAGCTCCTTGACTGATGTGGTCTCAACAAAATTCACCATAATTGACCACTTTCTGGTTTCTGGGGATGCTTGGCCCCTACGGAAGAATGAAAAATCTTGTATAAACCACAAACACACAGCCCTTTGGGAGCACTGAGAGCTCAGTAAGCAGGGAAAAAAGAGAATTATTGCAACATCCAAGCAGCATCATAATGTAATGACACACTTCATTGCACCTACTGGAACTGTATATGGCGCGAGACCCCAGGATAACCCTGCATGACCCTCTAGGCCTTCGGACTGAAGCACCATCAAAACAAGGCCTCACCAGTCGCCGCTCTCCTTTCTCTCTTCTCTTGTTATTTGTTCAGTATGTAGTACAAATTTCCCTGTGTTGCAGGCATATAAGGATCAGTGCGGCGAACTGTGCCCAACCTCAGCTTACCTTATGGAGCTCGTTACAATGCCACAGAGTTCAGGCCTGACAGATCCAATAACCCCTCCACTGTCGTTCAGGGGAGAAATTGCTCCGAGCGATGTGCGCCGAAAAAAACGCCCCGTGCCTCACCCCGCGTTTAAAGTTATGATCCTTATCATAATTAATTCAATAAAGCGGTAATGTGCTGCAAACCCAGCACCCCCCTGCCTTATCCAGCGTGCAGGGGGATATAAGCTTTCAGGTCCGGACTCTCTCACTGACTTCAGTGTCGAAGGTAATAGGGAGCAGACAGGAGTTAGACAGTGATATGTCTGCACCGGTGCGAGTAAAGAGGCTTAATCAAATTTGTTTTAGACTTTAAAAAGATACTTTCAGGGGTTTGTGTTAATAACCTAATAACAATAAGAAATAGAAAGCTGATCCAAAGTCAACAGTGGAAAGAGGCCATTTTTAATTTGAATAACTGGAGCGGGCTCCAAATAATTGGCTACCATCCTGTGGATACACACAATGGCTTCCAGGGTTGCCATATCATCACCGGACTGATGGGACATAAAGTCCCTTCTGAAGGAGACCCAACAATAACAGAAATAAACAAACAGAATGTAGAATTAGTCTGGAAGCTTAAATTTGAAAAACAAAACATGTCAAAGTTACAGTGTAGAACGGCATTAAAGAATGAACACTTTTTATTTTCTTGATATTTAAAAAATACTAGAGGGATTAAACAAATCCAAACAGTTATATATGTTCGTTTTGGTTTAGTTATGTCCAAATTTTAATCTAAACTGCTGTTAAAAGAGACATCCCGCGCCGAGACACATTATCTGGAATAATATCAATATTATCAGTAAAAACAGAGAGCATGTCATCACAACATTTTAGAGTAATTGGGAACGTGACCTGGCTTTAGATGAAAAATAATTCTCTGTATTGTTTTACTCAAGCCTTAATTATTCCAACAGACTTCTGGAGATTGAAACGCTGATTAGATGAGAGCTGTTACACATTCAGCACGTGTGTGAGTGTGTATTGGTTGTTTGAGTAGATTATATCCTTATCTCTGTAAGTATTTATGCAGTATATGATTTTATTATTAATTAATATTAGTAACAATCGTAAAAACATTCCTGCTATTGGTTTTTACAATATTCTGCTGATCAACAGTTGGTGGTGGCAATGTACCAGGAAAACGTAGCAAAACGCTAACAAGAGGCTATCCTCCAAAGGAAATCAGCAGCATCAGCTGTTTCAGGAAGTGTCCCAAAATAACATTATTTACATATGGAGGAGGTCACGGTGGATGGATGGGTCAAAACAATATTGGAGTTCAACAGGGACAAAAATATTAAAATAATGTTAAAATACTGTACAAATATAGTGTAAAAGGTATGCAAATGAAATGCATTCAACATCTTTGTTAGAAACATGTGTTTTGTTGAGATTTTTTTGTTGACAAGAAAAGATAGAGACTTTAAGTTCAGGGTATCTATTCACTCACTATCTGTCTTAATCCCTAACTTATTTATTTTTTCGACACAATCTCTCTCTTTATCTTGCTATGTTGAGTTTTCCACAATTAACTACATAATTTGTTTTAAATATCTATAAACATACAAAGTCCAAAAAATGTCTTTGACAAGCGGCAACCAGAGCTTTTTTACTGTGTGAACCAAGGTCTGTGTTTGGCCCCAAAACAATTTTTGACAAAAAAATACAGACCAGGAACTATGGATCTAAATTTAGACCTTGGTTCCTCTGGTCAAAACACAGGTAATATTTGTTTATACTTTTCAGCTTCAAGGTGTATAACAGTGAGAATGTGGGGAAGGGCATTTCTGCAAAAAAGCAAACATTCTCAGCATTCGTGCTTTACTCATGACAAATAACAGGAAAAAAATGGGTAAAAAAAAGTGTTGAAACAACAGTGTAGCTGGATCACCATAGAAAACAGGAAAATTGGAAAACTTATAGCCGGCTAAGCAGAGGTATCCAATGCCGTCAGGCAATGAGTGCTAAGTTGTATCTCTGGTTACATATTCAGAGGTAGAAATGTTGTAAGTAGATGTTACTGGCACTGAGAGAAAACTCAAGGCCGACACATTTACCTTTTGTTTAATGTTATAAAATTCATATGCTATGTTTAAATTAATTTCCTGGTAATCCACTCTTGAGCTAAAAGAAAATGGTTGTCAGGTGATGTTGAACTGAGCTCAATGCAAATTGAAGTTAGCTGGAATTGAATCAAATATTTGTCACAAGTTTAATGATTTGGAGAAGAATATGGGGTAGGGAGGTATGAAGAAGGGTTTTGGTGGGTGGCAGTGAGGGGGGGAGGGGGGGGGGGGGGGGGGGGGGGGGGGGGGGGGGGGGGTGGAGAGCTCCTCAGTCAGCTCAGGATATTTGACCACCGTTTGCACCCACCAGCCATTCCACACTCCCTCATCCCTCCCCCCTCCTCTCTGAGTCCCCGCTCAGATTGATTAAATTGGATCAAGATGACACCAATAATTGGCTCAAGCTGGGGCCGGTGCGCAGACCCAACGATCCATATCTAACTCCTTTTGTTGCGATGGTGTCCCTTTTCCCGCGCCGCGCTCCATTTGGAACGGTTTACCTTGGCTCCGTCACAAGCGTTTTAGCCCAATCCCCCTGCGGAACACATCAGCCCACTGACATCATGAGAGCGACGGAAAGGTTACATTTTTCGCAGATGTCTGGTCAATTATCGGCGTGCTGGCTTTGTATGGTCACCCGATTCATCCCCTTTGTTCAATATCCCCAGGGGACAGAGACAGAGAGAGCGGATGAGGTTCTTTGGTGTGAAATGTTTTTACATTTGATATTAATATCCATGACGTGAGGGGTGGAGGAGATGATTTGTCTGTGTCAGTGTTATGAAACATTGATATTAATCTGTGCTTGATCAATGTATAGATACAAAAGGAAATTGTAAATCGGACACCTTACATAGACAGGTTAATTTTGGAAAGGTAAAAATGACACAAATATTATCTACATGCTTTTGAAATCCAAGAAAATTCACTTCTAGGGAAGAAAATAGAGGATAGGTCAGTGAAGGCTGCTGCTAAACAGCACTCCGCTTCATTCCCTCTGCAATGCTGATTTATTTTTTTATGGAGATGGCAAGGAAAATATTTGAAGCTCTGATGAATTTAAAGTAAATTGTTACAAAGAGCAGCAACATGAGCATAGAAAAACTTAATCAGAAACAATATACACCTCACAGCACCGGCTAGCGACCTACCGTTGGCTGCTAAATAGGTCTGACATGTTTGTTATGCTTAGAAATTCCTGACTACTGGAATCTACTATCACCTTCAGGTTGCTGATTTTCCTGGCCACTGCACTGCCTTGGCCCTGTTACCTTTACATCCTTAAAAGGCACATAAACATCTCAAGAACTTTGTGAAATTGGTTTGGTATCTGGCGCCACACATACCAAACCATCCAATGCTTACATAGAAATGAGGCGTTACCAAGGCGTATGTAATCTAGGGCACTGGGAACAGGTAAATCCGGTAAATGGTGCAGGTTATCCAAGCCCAATCAGAGACCCGTCCATCGCCCTCGGCTGATGCATTCAATTAGACACTTTATCTAATGCTCTAACTCAGCCGTCGAGGTGATCCTGCTGTGCCGGAGATGGGGACAAAAACTTGACCTGTCACATCTGATTGAAGCAAAGCCTTGTGGATCCCATCGCTTTTGTCACCAAGGTTACTAATCAGATTTACATCCAGTACAGGCGCATACAGGATTTCCTGATCAAACGCTGCAACCTGGCCCCTCCAGCCAGCCCGGGCCCATTATCTAACATGTTTTCTATGTGCCCGGGTCAAGCAGAGTGTAAAGCTCAGGGAGAAACACTATACCTGTCTTTGGGAGCGGGCTTGAGGTAGAGCCACCGATAGGTTAAAAAGGAAAGGAATTGATCTCAGGAGGGTCAAAGTCAGGACTCAACTCACATCGGAGGAAAAATCCAAATAACACTGGAAAATATTAAGACCCATATCAATCTTGACATTTCTGAAACACTAGAAGATTGTTATTAACCGCTTCACTGGATTTACCTTCATCTATTTATTCCTCTTATCAATTATGTGTATGAGTGTCCTGGTGATATACACACCAATTTTTTTTTTTTAAAAGCATCTATGTTATATATTTAATAGAAGCAAGACATTTTCTTTGTGTAAATATCATTTACTAAAAGATGATTACAGAGGTGGTAGCCCGGGTTTAAATCAACCAAAGAAGGCTGCAGTAATGCTTTGAGTCACTGTGGAGCCAATCACATGGTCCCTTGTTTATTGACACAGAGCTGACTTTTGAACCCAGTTTGGGCCTGCCAAGAGGTACGGTATTAGTCATAGTAACTTGGTGTGTTTGTGTGTGTGTGTGTGTGTGTGTGTGTGTGGGAGGGGGGGCTGAGCCTCCTTCAACAGCAGCCAAAGCCAATACCTGTCTAATTGTCCAGATCATGGGAATCAGTGGAGGTGTAAACACACAGAAACACAATTATCAATAGACAGGGAGAAGGCCAACTATCTGCAGCAGAAACAGTTATACGCTTTGTGCTTTCTTATTGAGAGTAAAAGGAAAACATAAACACCACTAACGTCTGTATGCTAAATGTGAAGCTACCGCTAGCAGGCGGTAAGCTCAGATAAGCCATGGAAACAGGGGGAAAAGGCTTCCCTGGTTCAATCTGAATTTAACAAAATCTAATGGGTAACTACACCTTCAAATTCAGCAAGAACCATCCCTCCCGGCGTATTTAAAAAATGCAACCTAGGAGTGAGGGACTCAGGCACAAATGTTCTCATCTAACTATCGGCAAGGAAGTGAATAAGTACTTATGTGTGTTCAGATGACCGGATATCAGTATATGCGAGTTGGAAGTAAACATAGGAGGTACGTGCCTACTGATTTGTTTTCCACCAAAACGGCTGGATAGCAGAGGTGAAGAGGTAAAGGTAGAGGTGAGGTACGGCTCCATTTCTGCCAGATGTTGCAGTACTGGGTGCAAACTGCAGGGGAGGGGGCAGTCAGCACAAGAAAGGCTGCCTATGTTACCAATGACAGATGTGACGGTGCCTAAAACACTTCCGTTGTTTTGAAAGCTCACTACACATGGACTCACAAGTTTGTACAGCGGACCTGTGCTGCTGGGCTGCCTGGGTGTTGAGGGTGATGACATTACTAGCATCCGCCAAAGAAATAGCGGCATGGAGAGCAAGAAAGAGGAAATTAAAATGCTGCTTAAGTGACCAAGAGACTTCAGAGACTTTGGAAAGCTGGATGAAGTCTGATCATGGAAAAAAGTATGAGAGAAGGGGACAAAGTGTTGACATAGAATAGAAGACAGAGACAGAGAGTGGTGAGTGGTGAGGGTTAGGCTGATTCTATTTCACTTAATGTAACCATGGAGAGCTGGGAGCCCCAGTGCTGCGCGCTCTGGGCTCTTTAATGTAAATAGCCGCCGCAGCCCCAACTCTCAGGCACATGTGAACGCACCATAACCGTGTTATATGACTCTGTCTAACCAAACAGCACTCACAGACACAAAAATTCCTGCTTAGGCTCTTTTCCCATCACTTGAGTGAGACAGGGGGTGGGGGAAGAGGGGTGACGGGCAGAGAGACAGAATGAGAGAGAGAAATACATCAGGGGCGTTGAGAGAGGAAACATTTTTTTGGCATGAGGCAAAATACAATTACCAGCGAGACATACTTCTCTTAGACAGAAAAAAACTATTTATGGATGGAGAAATAAGGAAGTAGAGATCTCCTGGAGTGAAAAGTTCATGATCTCTTCAGAAATGTCCTCTGCATGGAGTTCAGTTGTCTCTCGGGGACCTGAAGTGCCATGACCTGATTGGCTGTCAGCCTGAGATTGAGGCGCCTGATTGGCTGTGACACATTCCACATTCTAACCCACTCCAAGTTACATTCCCAATAATGTCACCCTATCAAATTATACATGGCTGCTAACAGCCCAGTTTATGTGCTATGGCTGTTTTGATAAAGGTTCACAAAAAAGTACATTGGTGAAAAATATTTTGGCAGCACCTGCTCAATATTAATCATTTTCATAACCTTTCCCATTCCCTTTCTGACCTTATTATGTCACTGATAACATCCCATTATGTCAACCGCAGTGAAAAGCTCAAGTTCACAGTTTGGGTCTATTTCCACGTGCACTGGTTCAGCTCTTACTACCGTCAGTCATCGGCCTCGTCACATGTGTCAGACCATGATGTTCACCTCTGGCAGCCCTTGCTCCATTGCTACATGGGTTAAAACAATACACTACATCCTTCCATTGTGCCCGCCGTGCCTGCCTTGGCAACCATCTGCCCTGCAACGCGTCTCCTGAGCCCCGGCATTGTGGGCATGTGTGCGGGTGCCCATCCTGTCACCAGGCGTGATGCGTGTGCGTGGTCACGCGTGTCTGTGCCGCCAGGCCAGCGGTGAAGGGAAGCGGACGTTCACACATGCGTGCATAAGCGGGAATCCATTAAGCTCCATGTAAAACAAACTCAACATGTGCTGCTTCCTTTTCCTATAATGGAGAGCTTTTATCCAAACTGACCTAGAGGCTAGCAGCTAGAGGGCCCGAGCATGTACTCAAGCATTTTGTTGAAAGACGAGGGCAGACCCTGAGGTTATTTCATGTAGGTGAGGGGTCAAAGACCATGCCAGTGCAAATTATGACTGTTGGACATGGCTTGATGTAGCAGACAGATGGCCGGCGATGCATTAGTCATCACATGTAACTGTCAAGCAGCATATCTGCTAATGGTGGGTGGCAATAGAGACAAGAGACATTTCTATTGTAAGTATTAAAATAATATTAGAGTTACTTTTTGTCATCAGTAATTTAAAAGGATTAATTTTGTTTTATATCCCACCTCTATTAATGCTAGTTATTTTTGAGCTACCTAATTTCAAAAGTATCCTTTATCGTAGAGGAATTGCTCTCACCAGTTATTGCTTAAAACAGAAATGAAATGAAGGCAAAAATGCATTTTTCCATCTTGTCTTTTAAAATCTCTTACTCCAACCATTCAGTTTTATGTCCAGCCGTATTTTGGCCTGTTAAGATTATCAGCATTATTATAAAAATGATTTGATTTTATTGTTTTTAGATTCTATTAATTAACTGAAAATCACTTAACATGGACAGGTATGGAGTTAGTATTGATTTAAAAAATAAAAATTGTTTTACAAAAATATACTTCCTGTAATTGTTCTCATTACTTAATCCTTAGTAGTAGCAACAAATGTATGTTGTCCTCCAACCTACAAGAAACATAGATTATTGAAAATAGATACATAAAAAATATGTGTTATGCGCCTGCTGCCTTTCTGCTAATTATGTAATGTTACAGTAACTGATGCTGTCAGTTAACACAGGCATGTACGGAGTCTTGATGTAAAATCACACAAAGAAGTCAACTTTATCCTTTTGTGGTTAAACTCACTACTTAATGCAAATATATTTCTGCTTTGATCCAAACAACTCTGTGTGATTTTGTTTCTTGCTGGCGTCCTCTCTTCAGCGGCAGCCAGGTTAGTGAGGCGCCACAAATCCTGTCCTCTCTTGTTTATCAAACTCCAGCATCAGTCATAAGCCTGCAGCTCATGTAAAATTCCAACTAATCCCACAGTACCAAACCCTGAGACTTGGCAGAGAACCAACAGAAACTGTTGGGAAGACGAGCATGGGTAGAGGCCAACTCAAGAGATAAATTAACAAATGAGCTCATGTGCTAAGGAAAATTATGAGAATGAAAAAGAGCAACATGTTGAAGGAAGAGAGTGAATGAGGAAGCAATGTCTTCCATGGGTCAGGGGTAAGGTCAAGAGTTAAGCGAGCAAAAACACATTTCATTGACTGGCTAACACTCGTCTTGTCATAACTTAATGTGAACAATGGGGCATTTGTGGCCTTGGTTGCAATCAGAGAAAACAGAAACCTTTCATATTACATCATGACAAGAGGATGAAGTCTAATTCCCTCCTTCAGGTTATATAGAACGGAAACAAATGGAACCCAATAGAAACGATATCATCTGTACCGCACACTTCCATTTGGGAAAACACTGTTTTACTCAATGCTAACTTCCACATCACAACACAAAACTCAACAGAATATTATTCATAACAGTCCCTAACGGAAGACTGTGCCTCTGCGGCACACTGGCCAAGCACAAATTTCCAAAACAGATATGGATCTTATCTTTTCCACATTTTGGAATTGGAAATTTCAAAATGCCCCTAATTTTTTTCAGTTTAAATGCCTCTTAAAATGTCCAATTACTCTCATATTGAATGGATGTTACAGCATTTACAAGGAATTTAAAGTATTGTTCTTTTTACAACATACACACACGCACACACACACAGTGTGGTGTGTGGTACTAGTGCTGTCTTGGTGGTAATTTGAGACTGGAGAGGACTTTTCAGAGGAAAGCAGCTCAAAGCTAAGTAAGAGCAGCTGATGTTGCATCATACTTCAAACATTTTTGCAAATTAACAATATGTCAAAGGCTATGGAGTGCTCTCCAACACACACATACCCACGCACGCATGCACGTATGCACACACACACACACACACACTTAGATCTGCATCATGATAAAGAATATCTCCAGCACCTCCACAGATAAGTCCACAACCTTTTAAAATGCACCAAGGGACACAAGAGCAACGGCTACCAAAGAAAAAATGCCTTTTCAATATCATTCCTAATCCACCAACTCTATTATTGTAAGGTTGTTCTGAAGCAACACGGGGGGAGATTCTCACTAGTGGCGGACGTTGCAGATGTTTCAGGAACAGTCCGAGGCCAGCTGGTGGAATGTTTTCCCACCACATGAAGAGGCAAGGGCAGCAACACTATTGGCTGCCCCCATTGGGTCATGTGACCTGGGTCATGTGACCGAGGAGAACCTAATCGGTGGGTTTGGCAGCTGACTGTCGCCACTACGGTCATCTCAACCCGGACAACCCACGCAAGCTTGGGCCACTGATCTGAGGCAAGGAGAGAGGAGGCCAGTGTCAGCCACATCAAACGCCTGGAACCTCCCACTCCCAAGGGCTGCACAGTCCGCTAGGCCGGAGATACTGTATGGTGGACAGACTAAGGTCACTCACACAGATGGACACACACACCTACGTGCATGCTTTGGTGCACACACACTGTGCACCGGGGTTTACTAGACGATATGCCCTCATTACTGATATGCAAGGGTTTCAGACTAGGGGGCAAGGGGGACTGAGTATCCAGGTTCCGCATGTGAAGAGGGCCCAAAAAGATGCTAGAATGAATAGCTGTGGATGCGGGGAGGGGGCACATAGATATCGCCTTTCTACAGGGCTCAGAATTTAGTGCTATGCCCCTGCGGATATGCACGTTTCAAAGTTTACAATAATTCTGTAACTTTGCAAGATTTTCTCCATCACTTTCTATTAGATGTAATCATTAGAAGAGTTTACCTGTGGCAGACTGAACATGTGCTTACCGGATAATCATGAAGGGAACAAGGTCAACTGCAGCTGAATTGTTGGAAACCAGCTCAGCTCTAAGTGATTGGTGCTGACATATACGTCTAAACATTTCTAATGTTGGCTGCTAATTAAGATTAGAACTTTCCACACGGCACTAACAAGCAATATAATATAATGCTGTAGTGTGTGCGAGAGAGTAAGAGCGCACGAGTGGTGTAAGTTATGTAATACCAAGCACTAAGTGAAAGTGTGAAATATCTTGTGACATCACACTTTAACATGTAGTCTCAGCCACAGTACGTCTTAAACATTCATTTAGACAACCTACAAAAACAGCGTTACAGTCTAAACCTTCAATTATTCCAAATGTCTAATTTCTTTCTGAAAGTATGAGAGCAAAATGATTCACATTGAAAACATGAAGTAATCTTTAAGACATTGGCTTTAGATGGGGTTTTTTATTGTTAGGTTCAGTGTTGTTTTTGCAATTAATCTAACAAAGACAGTTAAATGGATGATACCAGTGGTTCCATGGGGGTCAGGACCCTCACATAGGGTCACAATATAGATCTTGAGGGGTCTGAGGAAATATAAAAAAAACTTATTTCTAGACTTAGACTTAGACTTCTCTTTATTGATCATTTTGGGATGACTCTCACAATGAAATTACAGAATACAGAATTAGAAAAATGCAGAATAAGAATGACAATAAGCTTTTTTCTTTTATTTCTACTCTTTCTGCTACCTTCCTTCTTACTTTGGTAAATAACCAGCTTCTATAGTACTCTGAAAATGATTCAGATAAAACAAAGAATGAAATAACACTCTTTAATCAAACTGATCACATCCAATATGACCTTTGCGCTTACTTACTTACTTTGATTTCATTAGCCAAAAAATGTTGTGAAGCACTGGCTAAATCTGAGCCCTGTTTGACTTTCTTTGGATAAATAGCAAATGGCATATAGATGATAAATGTGGCCTATACAAATTCGGGCAAAGCCATTCTGCAAACACTATGTTGAAACCAGTGTGGAGCATTTGAGGAAATAAGTTAAGGATGTCTCTGTTGTCACCCATCAAGCTCTGACCTAACGCCCTCTTGTGGTCTGTCCTCTATAAAAGATGGAGGAATGTTAGAAGTAAAATCAGATCACATTATATAGAGATCATGCTCCTAAACATGTGTTTTGTGAACTTGTTATTGTATCAAGTTAAACTGTAAAGAAGAATGTGTGATCTGATGTGGATTGGTTGTGATAGCTGCTGTGTATGTGTATGTGTGTGTGTGCAAGTGTGTGTTTGTGCTGTGGACAGACACAAGTGTTTAGCTTTACCATCAGGGAGTCAGAATACTCTGTCTATCTCTGTATTTTACTTTCACGACCAACCAAACTGGTCCCTCGCAACTCTATGAACAACACATTACACTTTATTTCATTATTGCCCAGCAATTATGCTGTACACATATTCATACATACAAAGGGGCACATTCTGAGCACTAATCAAGGGCAAATGTGTGATCAGGACAGTATGGATTTCTTTTCTGCTTTAAATGACCTCTGAAATTCTATCTTGAATGGTGTATTCAGTGAATTGTATTCTACAAATCAAACGGTGTAGAATACAAATGATAAGATAAAAGTTAGGATTGTACCAGAATATTTCTACACTCTACATCTGTCTACATTCAATATTGTTCTTATCACTAAGTTTCCCTCTGCTGCAACTTCCTGAGCATCTAAGGTCATCTATACTGTCCAGCATATTATCTGTGTTTTAAGTAACCAGAACACTGTTTGAGTGAGGGGTCTGTGCATTGCTAAACAGCTGTTAGCATCTCGCGTGTTACTCCATTT
Source organism: Etheostoma cragini (assembly GCF_013103735.1). Classification (NCBI taxonomy): domain Eukaryota; kingdom Metazoa; phylum Chordata; class Actinopteri; order Perciformes; family Percidae; genus Etheostoma; species Etheostoma cragini. The sequence goes on from NC_048409.1 coordinate 22,830,442, forward strand.
CCCCCGCATCGTCAGCGCTACAGACCACTCCCTTCTTGTGCGCTACACTGTCGTGACAGACGTGACAGTTATTAATCACCTTTTCTTCCGCCTATTACCAAACCGGGGGTCTGTGGCTAAAATTAGAGGTCGGCTCAATCAACAGCCTGATTTAGAGGTAGCAAGTGTGTGTGTATGTGTGTGTGTGTCTGTGTGTGTGTGTGTGTGTGTGTGTGTGTGTGTGTGCGAGTGTGTGTGTGTGTGTGTGTGTGTTGTCTGAGTGCTGGGGCAGATCAGAAGACTGATCCCACTGGATTTCCTGCTCCTTTGGGACACTGATTTTGCTTACCGCCACTGAGGAAAACCATTCTCCTTTTCCTTCTGCAGTTTTTTGGCTCGTTCATCTTCTGTTATTGCTAAATATCAAACGGTAAAAAACTACCCCCCTTCTTCTTTAACACCCATTCCCCAAAACATAAGCCCCCCCACTCGCATACGCATAAAACACCACAACCACCACCCAGTCAAGCAGAGGTGAACTTTGACCTTTTTAAAAGCTGGGTATTAGCTACCTTATCAGTGCCACGCTCCCCCTGTCACCCCATCTCTTACCCACCTCAATCTTAAATTATAAAAATAACAAAGTAAGAGTGAAGGGGGTTGAGGGCGGGGGGTGCAAGAGTGTGTGCTGCTTCTCGCATTGCATGTAAACCCCGTAAACCCTGACGGCCCGGGGGTTTAGTTGGAAACAAATGCAATGCTGAGGTCTGACGGAGGTGTGTGTGGGTCGGTGTTGGTTTGCCTTTCAGCTTGAGCTGGCTGGGGGTTATGTGGGGAAGGTGAGTCTAGAGTCAGGTTAGTGTTTGCATTTTCATGTTTTTAGCTATCTACTTAAAATAACCATGCAACTTGGGTTTTATTTTTGTAGTTTGTGCCATAATTTCTGTCACCTTTGATAACTCATTTCTGAGATGTTGTGGCATTACAACAACAGTAGTAGTCGGCCCACGGTCTGGCGCCCAAAGTGGGTACAGCTGTAAATGTGTTGTAATAATCTCTCATTGCACAAAACTGTATGGATGCACAATTATGATGCGCGTGGTCGAAGTTGAAATTTCTCTTGCAAAATAAGTTTAGTTAACGTTTGAGTTTATTTAAAAGTATGAAATTTGGATAGACCAACTTCTGCTTTTCCAAACCTAGACAACTTAACCAGGTATTATATAACCAGGTAAGTAGAAGAACAGCGACCTGGCCTAGAATAAAATTAAACGTGCAAGACAGCATACAGTTTCACATTCAATAAAGTACAAAGTACAAAATACAAAATACAAAATACAATAGGCTACATAAAATACAGATTAAGTGGAAATTACAAAATATTGGTTTTTACTATTGGTCCTTATAGTGGTTACAAACTAACCACTATAAGGACAACTGTTAATAAATGGCTGGGTGGCCTCTGAAGCTGCCTGGCCATGAAAAAGCTGCCGTAAAGCCACACATTCCCAAAATTATGGGCATGCTTTATGAACCATTTCCAAAGAAAAAAGAAAATTCCCGCACACACTTGTTGCCTCTGCATTGGTTTATTTGGTCAGCTGGACAGGTGTGCTGGAATTTTCTTCTTTCTTTTGAAACAGTTCTTCGGGGGAAATAATTCCCTGCACCAAAAAGGAGACAAAGTAAGTGGTGTGCTGCTTTCTGCTCATTTTGCATGATTCATGAACTACCTGGAAGCCAACTATGTTCTGGTGTGGACATTTAACTCATGACAAAGTGATAAACTGGTGGTACTTAATAAGTAAATATATTTAACTAAAACCTATATGTGTCTGGTGGCATATTGCAGGCCATACCCCCGATCTCTCTTCCACCCATTTCTACCAGTACTGTTACCTATCCAATAAAGCATAAACTGCCAAGCAAGAAAATTAAAAAAGCTATGGAAATCTTTCTTACCATCCTTAAATGACATAAAACATACGTACTTTAGTGTAATAATAAGAATAATTAAATAATGCAAACTGCAGCTTAATGGTATGAAAGTCAGTTGTTCTTAACAAAGCAGAGCTATCAGCCAATATGAAATAATCTTAATTTCATCTGCTTCATTTAATCTATTATAATGTGTGAATGTTTGTCAATGTCAATGTCAATTTTATTTCTATAGCACATTTAAAAACAACAGCAGTTGACCAAAGTGCTGAACAGGGTC
>NC_048409.1:22832738-22908179 GCF_013103735.1 Etheostoma cragini
CACACACACACACACACACACACACACACACACTGATCTGCTCCGTGATAAGGAATAACCCCAGCATCTCTCCCCTCTACAGTTAAGTCCACTCTGTGTTAGGCTGATATGAGGAGGGGCTTCTGAAAACTCTCCAACAACACAGATATACCCTGTTTACACTGCCTGATGCTTTTTTTTATTTTCTCTTGTCAAAGTCAGGCAGTCATATTCCATCCAAAATTTAAAAAAATATATATACATAATTTGTGTCCCCTTTTTGTTTACAATAGGACCTTTATTGCATCTTATACACATCTCTTTCTCTTTTCTCATTTCCCGTCTGTGTCTCTACTGTCACTTTCAAATATACATAAACATTGTTTCTTTTTTATTCCATTTTATTCCCCATTTTTACTTACAGTAATGTGCTACACTTAAGCCTAAATCATAAGTCCACAATGGTGAGATTCTAAATAAGGGAGTTTTTAACTTGCTTTTCAAAAAAACTAAACATCTAGTTTAAAATTACATAAACACTTCACTGTAATTATGTCGTCTCCTCTTTTACTGTACCGCACACTTTCTCCTTTTATTGGAGTCTCTCACTCTCTAAATTATTAAATCAGCCTCAGATGGAGGTTGTGTAGACTTGAGGAGGTAATGTCACTGTGCCCTCTGCCCCCTTCCCTCCCTCCCTTCCTCCCCTCCCCTCCTCTCCTCTCCTCCCTCTGTCTCCCCCTCACTTCTCCTATCGCTGTGTGTCCTCTGGCCTTCTATGTGCCCTCTCTCCCATCCTCATTCCTCTTCAAAGACTGTGAGAAGGAGGATAAGTATAAGACTGGCCTTGAGTGCCCACTCCCAAGCCACAACATCTCTCTCACACACACACACACGCACACACACACACGCACACACACACACACACACACACATACACACACACACACACACACACAATCTTTAAATTCTTTGACGGGCTTCATCAGACAGCATTAAAGTTCCTCTTGTCAGCCCAGGTCTTCCTCAACAGCTCAAAGACATTGGTAACGTTATTTCAATAGCTTGATACTTGACGGCTCAATAATTGCTAATTAATATAATTTTGAACTGATTACATGACACATTATTGTTTTGGAGACTCCAACTAAATGCAATGTATTTTCATTGCATTTCGGCACATTTTACAATAACTTTTGTCCAAAGTAATTTACTATTGCTATAAACACAGTATGTCAGAGGTCGCAAACCTGTGGATCAACTATGGGTTAAGTGTCTTGCTCAGGGACACATTGGTTGATGTATCACAGTGGGAAGTAAACCCAGATCTCCCACACCAAAGGCAATATTTCTATCAAGAATTCTTTTATTGGACTTTTCTAGCAGTTTGATCATAAGACGTCTAACAGGGAAATTGACCTCCTTGAGGCCTAATTTGCCCCGAAACATAGTGCCGAAGCCATAATGTCACTATGTAGGGTAACTGCAATTTCTTTGTCTGTGAATTATTAATTTTTGGCACACACACACACACACTCACACACATACACAAACACACACACATATAATATATAATACATATTTTGTAGATATAAACAAAATATACATATTTTGTATAATAATTTCTCAATTGGTGAAATGAGTGGTAATTTCTGTATTTTGTCACCTCTATCAAATGTGCAATCCTAGTGTGTGGCAATACTATTTCTACATACAAGAAGTATTTTTACATCAGGTCAGATATAAATACCAAACAAGAAGCCTTTACTTTTACCATTACAAGTTTTACACGAACATCAGTGGGGACTGTGAGCTATAAAAAAATAAAGCCAACAATAAAAGCATAATTCTGCAAGAATGAAATAATTATTAATTGAGAACATTTTTTAGCTTTGAAATGAACTGCCAAATGCACATTGTTTGCAAAATAGTAACAAAGACACACATATTTGTTTTTCCATCACTTCATAAATCCCATATATCGGAAACAGAAACAATAAGCCAAAAGTTGAAAAGGAAGTTTGTTTCATCATCCCTTTTCGGAGTTCAACATGTTGTTTGAGCACGCACGCACTCTCGCATGCAAACACACACAGACACACACACACACGCACAGACACACACACACCTTTTCCGTTTCACCCTGGTCTGAACCCGTTTTCTGTCCACTTTGCAAAAACCTTAATAAACATATGCAGAGAGTCACTCCCAGAGTGTGCCACCACCGCCAACCCCTACCACTTACGCTCACCCACCCACCCACCTCCCTTCACACCCCCTGCATCCCCTTTCCATGATCTCCCACCACCCCCACCCTCTCACATTCAGTCCCTCTTCTACACTCAGGTTTCACCTCTCAGCTTCCAGTGGCTCCCAGTCACACTGAAACACACTTTTGCACTTAATCTATTGACTGTGTCGTAGGAGCAGTCATGGAAGAAGTACTCCTATTTTTTAAGCAAAAGAAACGATAAAATAAATAAAAATATATTATTTCAAAATAATCAATTACAAGTAAAATCCCCGTATTCAGAATGATATTTAGGCTTACGTTACTGTATTAGTACTGGATGCAAAGTATTGGCTTCAAAATACACTTAAAAATTGTAACTTTACAGAGTTTTTTTCTTATTAAATGTTATGTTTTTGATTATTATAATCATTGTTATTATTATTTATGCATGTAAGTTATATTTTGATATCGAAACTAGTTGAGCTGTGCTAATTTAAATGACTTTTTAGTGATGGGCATTTTCATCTATAACTGCATCATTTCTTATATGATGGTGATATTTGCATAAACAATTGTAGCAAACCTATGGTAACTATTGCCGTAATGTAGTAAAACAAGAAACAAAAAATTCTCATACGGTATTTGTTTTAATTATTCAGCCCTGTTTTAAAGATAGTGAAAAACACATACAACTGCAATGAAAATTGGTATTATGTCTGCCACTTGCAGAATGAAATATAATTTTTCTGTCTGAATATGACACTAAATAAATTGAGTATATAGTAAGAGACATTATTTTATGCAGTGTGTGTGTGAGCGGGTGTATGCAAAAGCTGGCATGTCCATGTGGAACCACTGAATACCTTTTACTTTAGGGTCAACTCAATCTCAGTTCAGGGGGTGAACGGAAATTCCAATTTAACAGCGAGCATTTCACATTTCATACCTGGGAGATGAAGCTAAGTGCCACTTTAGGATCACTTAGAGTTACACTGAAGGTTCATGCTCCCACTCCTGCAAAAACATATAGATAGATAGGTAGATAGATGGATAGATAGATAGATAGATAGATAGATAGATAGATAGATAGATAGATAGATAGATAGATAGATAGATAGACAGATAGATAGATAGACAGATAGATAGATTTACTTTTTCTTATTGGAAACTACTTAGGGTTATTTAAACCTGCACAGGAGATCTTCTAATTCTTACTCTCTCTCTCTCTCTCTCTCTCTCTCTCTCTGGCAGTGGGCTAGGGTCACAGGATTAGTTTCTGTCAGCAGTGTGACAGCTGTGTACATCTGGTTGTGTAGGGGCCTCTTACAGCTCAATCCACACATCGTTTTGCCAGTGTCTGGGCCTCCGGACTCGCTGCCACTGCTCACCTCATTACCGACTGAGCCACACCTCCATCTGTCTGCCTAATATCTAAATCCTACTGCAGATTAGTGGGGGAGTCAGGGCCTGGAGGAGGGAGTAGGCTTGGGGAGAGGGGAAACAAGATCCTAGAGGGAGGGTTTGTGCATGGCACATGAGGTTTTATTAATGATCTCTAGGGTTGTGTGGTGGCGGCTGCTTTTGGGGTTTGTGGATAGTGGTGGCATGATGGGGGCTTGTGATTACTATTGTACTTTGTGTGTCAAGGGAGATGGAGAGAGCAAGACATATAACCAGAAAGTGATGTGACCCAAATCTACCTTTGAGTGCTTGTCTTCATGCACACCTTGTGTCCTTAAAGGATAAGTCTGGTGGTATATATTTTCCTTATTGTCAGTTTGAGCCACTCTGTTTCACTGGCGGACCCGTTCCCTCATTACTGTGAAAAAACACACACACACACACACACACACACACGGTCTCTTCTCACATACACTGCCCTGTTGCTGTAAAGACTCACTAGCCCAGCAAATACACTACTGAAAATAGCAAATGGGAACTGTTTGCTAAAAACTACAGTTCCCAGCACAAACGTTATCTTTTTAAAGTGTATAATACAGTAAAAATAAATTTGATTGAATGGCATGTTGCATGACACTCAAGGTAACCTTACATCAAGTACAGAAATTAAAAACAATCAATAAAACATTAGTTTAAGTAAACCACCATATTTTTACATCCTCAGTGGGAACTAATGTTCTTGGGACACAGAGCTACAGACAGTCCGGGGAAGTCAATTCCGTACTGTTGATTGTTGGTTTTAGTCTTTTCAAGGGACTTGTTGATAGTAAGGTATATAATATTGCATAAAAATTGACAATAATATACAATACTACTAGAAGAATCCTTTAGCTCCTAATAACTGTACTGAACATGCAAGGCCACACAAAAATCCCTTTTACTTTCTAGTATATTTTTTGTCTCTTCCACTGTAATCATTTACAACAGGTTAGAATAATTGAAGGATATTGTAGTAGTATTTATACTCTTGTAAATTTCTGCATCAAAGGGTATTACAGTAATAGTAATGAATTATATAATTTCACCACAAGTTTCTCTAAGTAGTACTGAAAACAGAAGTAATGGTTTAAATTCTAATGGAAAAAAATACTCATTAATATCATGCTATACCGGAGTGTGTTTAGAGTAATGTGTTGTCATAAAAGTAGTGTGATGATTTTTTTTTTTTAATACTTAAAGCCAAATTATTTTAAAATCAACAATGGTTTGAATTTACAGTTGTTGAAATGCAGTTGAGATGAAAGTGCTGGCTGGCGTGTTTAATGAACGCAGCTAAATCTAAGCTAAATACTTCCTGTAGGGCTTGGTCATTCTTAGCATTTCTTAATATTTTCCCAACAGCGTTTGCTGTTGGACTTCACTTGGTTTTTAGTCAAGGTTGGATGTGCTAACACGTGTTTTGATTGTATGCATCAATGACTGACTCATTACTAAAGCTTTGAAAGCACAAATGACTCCAAAGCTACACATCCTGGTGTGCAATATTTCTACTGTTCAGGGACTTTTTGGTCCACCTAAAGCGCTGCAGAAAGACATAGAGATTTGTATCTGTTTCAATTAAATTGCACTGTGACAAAATATCAGAATGTGTGTCAGTTTTAAAGTTGAACCAGAGCAAGCAACACTTCAGAGATGAACAAATGTAGTAATGCAGCATGTTGATAATGTACCTTTTGTACATAAACACAAAATGTATGTCTTTGTTTATTATTATGCTTTAATATTTGAAAACATTACTTTTTATTTTATAATTAATGAAACATCTATTACCGTAATTGTATCCAATACAATAAGCATTTATCTAGGCCTACTAGTCGCTACGGTCATGGATTAGTGGTAAAAAGTACTACATAATTTCGGTACATCATTTACTTCAAACAGATAAGTGGGAAAATAGAACTGTTTTGATAGAGTATGTACATTTCTTTGAGTGTTTCTCTTCATAAGTGGAGTGTTTAATTTAGAACGGTTCTTATCGGCCAGACATATTTTCATAGTTATCAGCCAATTGAAGAACACATTGTAATGACAAGTTAGGAATGTGTGTAGGCTACACCAAATCCAGCCACAAAGGAGATAGACAAAAGAGGCAGTTAGATATACAATACGTATGAATTTATATCTTTATCTGTCCTCATTGGGAGCAGGAGTAAGAGGCCATACTGGTGATCTTGAGCAGACATAGCAGGTTTTCAAGATATTTGGGAGTATAGTGCCATCTGGTGATCAAAATAGTAGCCTATTCTAAATGTTTAGGCCTACTATCCTTAAGTCTTGTCTTTGTATTGTTTTACTATATTATTTCAATTTAAGTGAGTATAGATTACCCAGGAGCTACATCAATTTTACCCAAAACAGAATCATAATCACACAAATGGAATACCTAGTATACCTACTTTTTAAATTACCTTTTATTGTTATTTTAGAGTTACTGTTGTTTTGTGGTGTTTTACATGTTTGTCTGATCATTTTTCTAATCGTGTAGGCTACTACATAAGACGATTGCTAAGGTCCCTTTCCTTTGCTTGTAGGGCCACAGATATAAAAAATACACAGCAGCCCTGAAAACCCAAAGTCTGTTTCTTCTAGCTTTGGTCTGCTTGTTTTGTCTATTACACTGTTGATGAAATGGTCCATGATAGACCATGGGAAAGAAAAATAAACAAATGAAATGTGTAGCCTATGAATACACAAAACCAAACCACACTACATCTCCCGTCGCTAGGCGGTTTAACAGAAATGTGAAAGGTCAGGCCGCCTTGATGAGGTAATAACAAACATGGCGGCGCTCGGTACAGCACGGTGCTTATTTCGTACCTACTCTCGGGTGAAAAATGTTCAAAAGAGCAAGCAAATACTGGTCAGATGTAGCGTCAGGACTCTTTGTAGCGGAACACAAGATAACGGTATGTTAAAATACAATGAATATCATTGCATTTCCATTGTTTCTTAACTATAACACTGACCTTGTAGCATGTTTCGTTAGCCTCACTACTTTCAGTGCGGGTGTCAAACTCGCCTAACAAATCGGCTAGTTTAAGATTGCTGTAGCTTTTTGCAAAGGTACAGACTGTGTAGAAGAATGTTACGTATATTGCACAAACAAAAAGAGTGTTTCTATAAATTCGGCATTGTATTTAATGAAGTGGTAGCAATTTTGTAGCTAGTTAAATATAATATTAGTGTTTCCTAGCGCTTGCAGACAACAGCATTAGCACAGCCATTCGATATCAACGTTAATTTAGGAGAGATGGCAGAAACGTCGGTCGGAACAATGATGAAAGTTGAGTTTCAATCACATGAGTTGTAGCTTGTTGGACAAATTGCATCTCGTTTGAAGAGGGGATAGCTGCATTTGGAAGGTCCTAAACCATTATAATAGCTACATTTTTTTTCTATATGGAAGGCACCTAACTTCACAGTCAAATATGCCAATTTGTTAAGTCTGGTCTGTTTTTCTTTTACTACAAATTAGAAGAAGAAAACATAGATCTTTTGTAAAGCTAAAAAGCTAACGTTATTGTTACATTCCAGTCGTGACCACAACACTGTGGATTCTACAGTAATGTTAAACAATGTAAAGCAATTTGAAATTAGCTAGAGAGGCAACATTTATGGCGTACAGTTTGTGCAAGGTATTAACTTGTGTAACCTTTTCTCCAGCTCTCTTAGACAAAACAAAAATCCAGTTCACAGATCCAACTGTGCAGGACATCCTCACCAGGATAACAGGCCTGGACCTGCAGAAAGTGTTCCGACCCATTAAGCAGGAGCTGAAGCCTCCCACATATAAACTCATGACTGATGAGCAACTGGCGCAGGTGCCCTTTAAATAAACCATAATGCCCCCTGTGCACACATGTTAAATTAACACAGGCCTAATCCAGCCACTCGTGTGTGTTTCCAGGCAACGGAGTTAGCCACAGAACAGGCTAAGAAGTTGCTGCAGATGCCTCCCGTTCTCCCAGAGAGGAAGCCCATTAACGATGTGCTGTCTGAAGACAAGATCCTGGATGGCATGGACACAGCCAAATACGTCTTCACGGACATCACCTACAACATCCCACACAGGGTAGCCGCATGGTGTTTTTGTGTGTCCATGTGTGTAACGAGCTTGGATGGGTGATTTATTGAAGTATGCTAGCGTACAATTAATGAGTTAATGTAGGTTTGACAGCATGAACATAGTAAGCCCAGGACAGATTGAATGTCTTACAAATGTTGGCTGAAGAAGACTGACTTAGAAAGATGTGTATTTGCTCAAATAACTGTATAATACTGTAAATACGCTTGTTGAGTTTCGTAGTCAGTTGGGGGCTAATTTTAGGCTGCTATCACAAAAGAAAACTGTTTTAAATTGGAAAATCTCTTTAGGTGCTTTTTTGGCATTGATGTCAAATGTAGGACATTTTTTGTGTTTCATGCAAAATGTAATAGCTTTTTTCTACTTTTTGATATAATAAAGATTTAAATTTTGATTGACAAAGCTAAATGTTGTTCTTTAATGGACTCTGGACTTTGACATTGCTTAAATGTATTTCATATACACTTTCCATGCTTTGTTTCACCCCAGGAGAGGTTCATTGTTGTACGTGAGCCCAACGGGACACTTAGAAAGGCAAAATGGGAGGAGAGAGACCGGCTCATTCAGGTTTACTTCCCCAAGGACGGACGCAAACTCTGTGCACCTCTCATCTTCAAGGAGGAGAACCTCAAGGTAGGAAATGTCTAATGATCTTATAAAGAGGTGATAGAATGCACAACCAATTTTACCTTGTCACAGTTTGGAGGGTAAGTAGGACATACATAGAACCTAAAAATCTCAGTGACACCTGTCATTTTCAAATCTCACAAATTGAAACTGCCTCTGAAAATGGGCAGATCTCAACAAAGCTCATAGTTGACGTCAATTATGTGGCTCCTCCTTATTTGGCTCTTGTCACTAGTCTTTGTTATGCCCTAACATTTACGCAGGTCACGCAGAGCTCACAAATTTATACATTCTATGTATAAATACATTCTATAAATGTGTGTGTGTGTGTGTGTGTGTGTGTGTGTGGTCAGCTAGCTTGTTACGCCCGCAATCTCTTACCACAGGTACCAGTTAATCTTGTAATGGATATGTGTGTTGAGTTATTTAAACAAAGTCTCAATGATAGTGCCCGCAGTAAGCTGGATGTAGCTTTATCAATCAGAGCTAGCTAGCCTCCTCCAAAGAACACATCTGAAATTTTACAAAAATGTATTAAATTAAAATCAGACAAAAGTGTTAGCTAAGCTTTGTAAGACCGTAGGGTAGCTGTAGCTGATGTAAGTGACAAAATTAAACTGTAAATATACTATAGGTATGCCGAAAGTGTCGCTAGCTGGCTGCGATCTTTTCCCATAGGATTGAATTGGATCCTACATAGCAGCTAAGGATATCCCTTCAAATTCACAAAAATGCATGAAATTGGACAAAATTGTTAGCTTTGTAAGACCTTAGGGTAGCTGTGATATCAGTGCTGTAATTAAACTGGAAATATACTATAGTTATTCCAGCAGCCAGCTTTGCACAGCCCTGAGCCCCGGTAGTCCTGTAACCCAGAAATGGTGACTTTGCCCTGGGTAGCGCAGTGGGCTGTCGCTGTCTCGTCAGATTGTGTGGAGCTCCTGAAGTCGGACACGTCTTACCAAATTTGCAATTAGCAATCAATGTTTGTAAAATGTCCAATATTTGAGCTTTATATAGTTGATTTCTCGCATAAAAAGTATCAGGAGTGAATTTGGTAACGAAATAGCAAACAAAGAATGTCTAACATTGCGATGTCTGAAATATGAGACCTGCTGTATTGTATCCAGAGAGATAGAATAACAACAAACAAATCCAGAAAACATATGTGAAAGATGTTATAAATTGATTTGCATTTTAATGAGGGAAATATGCATTTCACCCCTCTGCAAAACATGACTTAGTACTTGGTTGCAAAACCCTTGTTTGGAATATGATTAATTGATTAATTGCTTCTGTGGACAGGTGTCTTTTATACAGGTAACCTACTGAGATTAGGAGATTTTCTGATTGAGAGGGGGTCAAATACTTATTTCCCTTATTAAAATGCAAATCATTTAATACACATTTTGGATGTGTTTTTTTTTTCAGGTTTTTCTTGTTATTCTGTCTCTCACTGTTCAAATAAATCTACCATTAAAATTATAGACTGTGGGGAAAACATACAAAATCAGCAGGGAATCAAATAATTTTTTTCTCTCACTGTATGTGGTTCGCTCAACCAATCAACCAAATCCACAGGGTAGTTAAGGGCCAATAAAATAACAACTGGGCCGTTTTCAGCCCAACCAATGTTACATACTAAGATCTGAGATGAATGTCTTTCCTTGGATTACAACACATGACTATGAAGAAATAGAGCCCAGCAGTTGTGTGCAGTTCATGCTGATTCCAATGTTTGGGGATTTAAAAAACTAATTTCTTAACAACTAAATTTGTGTTAGCCTGTCTCCCCAAACAACACCCTCTTTCTTTCCTCTCCACTTTTAGTTTCCCCTTTTTCCTGCTGTAGAAGCCTATTTGATCTGCAAAGCCAATTGGCTTCAAATATTAAAGACCGGTACACCTTATTAGGTCTGTTTACAGGTACATTGTATCTGTTATCCACTTGTTGTATCTGATGAATGTTTCAAGATGTAAATAGCAAACTATTAGCTTTGAATAACTCTTCTGTCTGTTATGTTGGGCACTTTTTTTCTGAATTCTCTACTGTAATTTGAAATATATACATTAGTATCCTTTTTGTATTTGCATTAGAAGCCAGCATTGGCTCATCATCAGTGATCACAGGGCCCTGAACGCTCACATAGGTGTTTTCTGTTATGTTGGCTGAACCTGTGCACAGGCTGAAGTTGGGTGATGTTAGTGTTTCCCATAGGATTTTTTACCAGGGGGGGTGGTAACTCCACCAAAAAGTTGTTGCCCGAGGGATAAAAAAATAAATAAAAACTGAATAAATGAAAACATTGATTTACATATCAGACAACGATTTATGAGGGTGTCCAAACACTTAACAGTACAATATGTAATATTTTGTATGAAAAGGACTTTATCTATGTTATATATTTTGTTGCGTTGTCTACTTACAATACCCCAAATGTTTCCAACAATGTTCAAACTCAGAGAAATCTGTCATTTTATTTAGATGACACAGAATGTTTCGTTAAGCCACCTGTCAGTGGCGTCATAAAGCTCTTGACCCTTCTGGTTCCTCTGTTATTTTCAGCTCTTTTGAGAGGTGTGGCAAAACGCCGCATTTTACAACGACTTTGAGAGGCGATGTAAAGCGGCTCTTTTTGTGCCAAAAAATGCGGCGTTTTGCCGCACCTCTCAAAAGTGCTGAGAATAAGGCGGTTTTCACAAACTGAAAGCTGATAGCGGTGTTTCAATGTTTAGTGGTATGTTGTTGTTCAAATATAGGCAAATTGTGTCACTTTTGTCTTTCCATAGCTAGTTTCATCAATTTATAGTGAAAGCGTAGTCCTGCAAAAACGGGCAATCAGTCAAAATAAGTGAAAACACCCGTGTGGGTGTCAGGTGAGTGTATAGAAGCTTTCATTTTCACATTTGTTGACCCAGTTAAACATCTCTCCATTAGATGGTGTTTTCCCAGGACCGTCATGAGGATGTGTTGGACCTGTGTCTCGTCCAATTTGAACCAGACTCCTCAGACTACATCAGGGTAAGATGACATTGCTTTTCCTGTTATTTTGACCTGATCACCAACTGCACTGAAGGCCACAGACTATATAGAGCCTGATAAGCCATGACTTTGCCACAGTCGGTACTATATTTTCTTTGGGTCACTTAACACGGCATGTAAAATGGAAAAAGAGTGTGGATTGGAAGTATATGAATATGATATGAAGGGCATTGGACTGTTTAGTGAATTTAGGATCTTTAGTTTTGTTTATTGGTTTACAGATACAAATACTACACATTAATATACACACAATCAATAAATGTTGTGATGGAGAGATGAAAGAAAAAAAACTCAGAGGGGCTTAATATGGGCACTCTCCAATGCATACTCCACGTAAAATAGAAACTAAAATACTGTAATGTCACAATATTAGTAATATTCATTAGTTAACGTGTTAATTCTATGTTTCTTGTGTCTAGGTACATACAGCCACCTATGAGGACCTTGACAAGCATGGCACATATGAGCTGCTGCGCTCCACCAGACATTTTGGAGGCATGGCCTGGTATCTGCTCAGTGCTCGAAGGGTGGACGGGCTTATAGTGGACATGCTGAAGAAAGAGCTGTGAGTTTGTGTGTGTGTGTGTGTGTTGAATGTGTGCATGGATAATACAGGTATGAGGGACTGTTTGTTTTTGCGGTTACCGGACATGCTGGCAAATAGCTGTGACCTAAGCCTTCTCTCTGTGTGTGTGTGTCCGTGTGTGTGTCCGTGTGTGTGTCCGTGTGTGTGTTTTTCCAGGCTCCAAGATGCGGTGAGCCTAGTGTCTCTTTTCCACATGGTCCACCCCCACAGCGAGTCAGCACAGGAAGCTGCCAGCCAGCAGGCCACTGGCGCTGACCTGCTAAAGGTGAGAACAACTCAAGATTGACTGGAAATATCTGCTGCCTCACAGCTCTATAATACACTTCTATTCACTTTTGCTATGTGTATATTATGTATTGTCATTTGATCCAGAAATTGCCCAGGTAATATAAATTGTGTCCCTCAGGTATTAGAGTAAAATCAGGAGTTAATGTAGCTCTTCAGAGGTCAAGTGAAGGCCCTCTCATCTAAAGTTTCCTATGTGAAAGGGTTTGGGAATGTTTCCTGCGTGGGAACTGTGGGGCCAAGCCCAGGACACATCAGGTCTCATTAGCACTCACAGCCCCAAGGCCTTGAAGCAGTGGGGAGGGACATTGAGAATGACAGCCATTTAATGTGAAAGGTTAGCGGCAGGAGACACGGGTGTGTGTCTGTCTGCTGCTGTCACTATCACACAAGGCCTCTCATTTAGTCATGCTTGATAGTGGAGCACAAACCTAGCTGTGTTTTATTAGTCTGCCACCAAATTAAGTAAACCTGTGATAGTACTTTTTTTTGTTGGCAAAACCCCAACCTCAAAATAATTTTGCTGACCTCTGACCCTTGTCCTTCTAGATCTATGCCCAAAAGGAGTCCCAGAGGGCGGGCTACATCGAGCTGGCCCTGCAGGCGTATCAACAGATGGCTGCTAAGAGCTCTGCTGCCTGACTGGCTCACTTTCAGATAGAAATATACAAACCTTTTCACAATGAGGAATGGTTCCCATCCCATAACCAGAGGAACTAGGACTGAAAACTGCCTTCCATATGTAAAGTACAGCTTTCTTTCACTGTGTGAGCCAAAAAGTAATATGTGCTCTTTGACTGAAAGGAAAAGCTCCACACTTCACAGCCTTCAATTAGTCATTTATCAGTATAGAAATTGTATAAAACACTCTCATATTGTCGGTGTATTACATTTTGACTTTTGAGTAAAACCTAATGTGTTAAGGCAAATGAGGATGTACATATTAAAACAAATCTTTGTACTTGTGAGATGTTGGAGTAAAATAACTCAAGTTCTGGATAACACCGAAGACTTTATTGATTTGAAGCTTGTTTTTCATTCAAGTCTGGTCAGACAGCACCATCTGTTTGTTTTGGTTTTTTTAGAAAAGAGAACAATCTTTGAAAAACCACACATAAGGCACTTATAAGAGAAACATTCTGTAAATTGTGCGGTTTTTGAGTTTACATTGTTTCATGCATACTTTAAAAAAAAGAATCTAGACACAGGCAGCCTTTTCCCGGATTGAAATTAAGGAATACTGCTCTCATTAGCTAAAGGGAATGTAAGAGGAAATGAATAGTTAAATTTCACTTTAATACTAAAAGCAATACCCCAACTGGAAAAACTCCTAAACGGCTTGGATAACCTACTGATCAACAGTAGTGTTTAACTATCTGAAGAACAACGGGTACTGACTAATTCTTCATTACAAGCTGGTGCATACACAGTCAGCTGGTAAAGTATACGGCACAGAGATATGAAAAAATTCTACCCCTAAAATATGGATTTTTATTGTAACTGATATTTAAATTAGTGATGTGAAATGACAAGCTGTCATGATGGTTGCAGTATTGTTGAAAGAGCAAATGTAAAAAAAACAAAAAACACCAACAGCTAGATATTTTAACTGGCTGTAATACATCCCATATTTCCAAACACACACCTACTTCTTATTCCCATTTCCCCTTTAGTACAGAAGGCCACCTCATTGGTTTGGTCTCATCAGTTTAAATACAGCCTGGACATGTCGGAATGGGTAATCAAGGCTCATTTTGGCCTTACTTAAGGTTCTACAGTACCACAAAAGGCAGACAAGGTTCTTCTTATTATATCATGTCAGTCCACAACCAAGAAAGCAAATGCTTTTTATGTAACTTGAAGGGCAATTTGGTTTTCTTTGGTCACTGGGAAAAACACGTTTGACTCCCAAAAGATTCCTCTCATTCACTCAAAATCTTCATCCAGGTTGATATCTGTGGTGTCGATATCCTCTAGGTCAAAATTGTCTAGATCCAGATCATCCAGGATCTACAGGTAGAAAACAAATGTGTGTGTAGGACACAAAAGGCATTGTATTAAAGGACACATGACATTCATGGCAACAATTGGATGGATTTTATTGAGAAGCATGCCAATATTAGTACATTAGTGAGATTAAAACCTGATATTTACCTCATTCATCTCTGCCTCGAGGTCTTCTGCAGGTTCCTCAGCTCCCTCAGGATCTGCCTCGTCCTCTGCTACAGGAGCTACAAGTGGGGATAAAACCTCTGGCTCAGCCTGCGGAGGCACAGCAAGGTCCAGGTTGTCCTCAGACTTTACTGGGAGTGCTTTGGTTTGTTCCTCTTGTTCTGGTTCTTGTGCTGGGACTGCCTCTTCGAGAGGATCTAGTAGTGGATCAAGGGCCAAATCTGGAAATGTTTGGGCTGGAACAGGCAGATCCAGCACTGGACTGGCTGTGGTTTCAAAGGAGATGAGCTCCTCTACTTCTACAGGTGGTGCTGCTGTTTCTGCAACAAGTTCCGTAGTAAGGAGAGTCCCTTCTGCTGCTGTATCTATGTTGGTTGGTGCTGAGGGGATGATACCTTCTTCCAGTTCATACACAGGCATTTCTTCATTTGCTATAGATTCTCTTACATCTGTATCACCTATCAGAACAGTGCTCACTTGGACATCCTCTGTTATATCTCTTGTTGCCACTGTCTCACTTGATGTTTTTTCTGTTGCCATGATGCTTTCGAATTTTGTCTCGATTAGATATGTTTCAGATAGACAAGCAGCAGGCACAGCATCAGCTGCTGGGGAAACGTCCTGGACGTCAGTCTCGGCTGATGATCTGACAGCTTCCACGGGAGTGGATTGAACCATCTCTGGCTCTACGGCACCAAAATCGGTGGTGAACTCCAAAATGTCTTCCTTTACAGAGACTAAAGCCTCTTCTGATTTTGCAATGGTTTCCACCTCAAAAGACACCAATTTATTTTGCTTTGCTTCAGCACGCTCTTCTGTTACCGTGCGAGGCAGAGAGGATGCTGCGGTTGGGATGGATTCTTTTTCAGTTGCTGGGACAGGATTAATATTCCCCTTTTTTACTGGAATGGGTTCCTCCAATACTGGGGTTTCAGCAGACGTAGCCTTCATCACTGCTGCTACTGTGACAATATCATTTATGCTCTTCAACCCTTCCTGTATTTAGATCAAGCAGAAATACAATTGACAAGACCAAGAAAATACAAGACCAATAATTGTTTCAATGTAGGCCTTTCACTATCATACCACTGTATAAGACACACTTAATAAGATGTGAACCTATCCTTTAAAAGACAGGCCACTATCGAAGGCAGAAATAAATCTTCCAATAGCTGTTTGGCGTTTAGATATTCATTCAGCAACGGCATATATTTAACAGAATATATTTAAAATTTTGGTCAGAGGTTCAGTAAAAGCAGAAATGATGTAGAGGTGCAGGTTCTGGTCCTCACCTCTGACTTAGCGATCTCTCCTTTGGGCACAAAAGCTGCAGATTCCTTTAGGACATTGCGATCCTCATTCGGCTGAAGAATAGAGAATCAAACATGATGCTCGCAGCATAGACAGTTGATTCAATAATAATAAATTAGCAAAAGAGCATTTGAGAGAACACATCCAAATTCAACAACTGACTAAAAAACTGGAAAAGTAAAAAACTGGTTAAAAAGTTCTGTACATCATTTAGGATAAAATCACTCCTCCGTCTAATAAAGTTTTCAAGTTGATTTTCTCGGACTTCCACTGACCATGATGAGTGGGTACTCTGCAGCAGGCCTGACCGGGACATGAGTCTCCTTCAGGTACTCTTCAGCCAGCAGGGCTTGCTGGAGGCCAGGAAACAGGTTGCTATACTGGGAGGGGTCAGCCAGAGCATCTGCTGCCTTCTGGTTAACCTTGGACAGGCTGTCCTTCCACAGCTTCACCACCCTGGAGGGAGGGAAGCGCAAACGGCTCACCAATGATGCATAATATACATATACACACACAGATATAGATATCATCAATTATCAAAAACTTTCAGGAATTGCATAATCTTTTAAGTGATTTGGATATGGAATAGATTGATGTATGCTCACAGACACAGTCAGCACACTGGAGTACAAACTTCAGGCACATATGTTGTGCACTCAATAGAAACAGCTTTACCTTGACACATGGCTGGGCAGATATGTTCTTGCCAGAAATGCTGCCTCTGGCAACCGATCTGTTTCGATGAGAAGTTCCAGACATTTGTCCAATCTGGGCAAATACAGAAAGTGGTCGTTGGCCAAAATTAATAAAACAAATTAAAGTGATACAATAAAAATTGATTAAAATCTGGATTTCCACTCACCTTCCCTGCATGAAGTAGGTGAGAAAGGCCACGTTGGTCTTCCCATCCTTGTCTGCCCCATCTGCCAATTTTCCCACCATGTTGGCGTTGCCCGAGGCGGTGGCCAACAGCAATAATCCCCCATAATCCTGAGCTTGGTGCAGACACTCCTGAGCCAAGCTAAACTGGCACTTTGTAGTAGCGAGCTCTGCCAGCTGCTTCCATTTCTGCTCTGACTGGAGCCCCCCCATTCCAAGGTGCCAAATAAACAGGAGAGAGGATTATCACAAGAGGATTAGCGTGAACCTCAACAATACACTCTGAAGCAGCTACTAAATATGGGAGGCCGGGCCAGGGTTGTGACTCACCCTGTAAGACCTATATAGTAAAAATTACTGATTATACATGAGCCCATCTATTTCAATTCAATTTCAATTCAAGTTATCTCAAGATAGTTTACTGAGTTATTATGTAGTATGGATGTGGGACTGCTTTTGTCTTGTGTTGTGTGTATTTGTGCTCTGACCTCTGCCTCTGAGGCCAGTTGGTGGGCTATCTCGAGTTCTCCCAGTTGCAGGGCAAGTTCAAACTTGTGTTCTGGGTCAGTGGTCACAGCCAGGGCTTGCTGTCTGAAGCCCTAAACGCAAGAAAAGAAAAGAAACAGTTAAATACATATTTTATTCTGAATATTCTGCTCTGTCCAAAAGTGGCCAACAGTGGAAGATAAGATATGTGAAACTATGTGAATATGAGAGTGTTAAAGCAGACTACACGAGAAGCAAAACCATTCCCTTAATAAATATTTTAAAAGAAAAACACAAGAATTCTGCCCAGAGGTTCTACTCCATCTGGCTGCCTGATGTTCTGTAAATTATGCACTCTGTAGCCAAATCCTGAATTTATAGGCAGTTCAAGCAGAAAGAAAAAAAATCCGGCTGCACATAGATTGCAAGTCAAATATACCTGTTTCTCCAAAAAGTGGGCTACCCTGGCCCTCTGCTCCTTGGGGATTGTGGGTAGAACCTTGTCGGCCGTGCTGAAGTCCCTCCTCATGACAGCTGTCTGGTACTCCAGCACAGACAGCAGCAGGAAGTAGCTAATGACATTCAGCTCCTTGTCTCCGAGGTAGAGACGATCGTCCTTGGGGATGTAGCCCAGCAGATACATGGTCCTACACATGAGAAATACCTGTTTTAAAGGCACTTCGTTGAGATTTAGTCCATCGCTATTTTACTGGATAGCAAAAGAAAGGTGGACGACATGAAACATCAAGTGTCATCAAGTGAGAGATTAAAAGCTGTAAAGCAGATTTTCCCATCATGCCAGGAGCATGGCTGTAACGAGGGTGATGGCAGTGTGCAACTAGGATAGAACAATTATCAACCCTGGCATTTTTTGGCAGTTTGCAGATTATCTGCATCCTGTTCCAGTTAACCGATAAAGTTAATTAATTCAAATGTGTGCTACTTGGCTCGGTTACAGCTCTGTGTGTGTTCCTCTGCTTCGCTTCCAATCACCACTGAGTCTGACTTAATGTCCCGCCCACAACACTTTCTGACCATCTTTTACTGTGTTTGTAGTTCATTAAATAAATGCATAAAGCATTTAAACAAAGTTTTGTGTGGGAGTTTGGAACATTCTTTTTGATTTAAAGATTTTAATTTGAACTGTAAATGCAATTAGGTTCCAAATATCAGTTAATGGTTTCATTAAATACCAATTATCTATATTTTTATCTGCCTTGAAAAAACAGTATTGGTCAATCCCAAAGTGCAACAGCAATAACTTTAACTTTATCATCCCAAAGAAAATTTGATATGTAGCAGGCATCAAATCACAACTGGGTAGAAAAATATTTATAACAGCTACACATACAACATTTGAAATGGGCATGTAAACATGCATTGTACCTGTCCAGGTGAGCAATGGTGATTATCTCTCCTCCAACATAGTAGTTTAGTCTGTTGAGAGAGCTGGTGTAGATGAAGCAGTCTCCAACCCAAACCCCAGTCTTCACTATCTCTGGAACTTCCCCCAGCACCTGGTCAGCAGGAAGAAACAAGAAAGAAGATTTTTTTTTTTTTTTTTTAAACCATTCTTAAATCTTCATCAACAACAAAATAGACTTAATTCCTCAGTAGACTCTACAATATTACTATAACTGGGATGGAGGATTAATTTGAAAGCTATAGTGCGTAGTTTCTGTCGCCCCCATGAGGAATTCTAAGTAATGACAACAAAACTGTTGCACCACATGATGCAAGCCTTCAACGATCGTGTAATTTTTTTATACATGTCTTATTAGATCATGTGTATGTATGCAAAGTTGTATTTATTTTTTATCCTTTAGGCCATTTTTGTGTTTTCACTCTTGCCTTTTTTTTTTATTATTGATTATTAACTTATCAGAATTGGGCATCGAATCCTTCTAGAGAGAACCACTATGCATCTTATTTTTCCCACCCCTAGTTGCTAGTAGCCAAGGAGGACTTAAAAAATACTTGAAAAAAGGTATTTATCTTCACTCAAGTTTCTGTGCGTGAAAGTCACCGACAACACAATCTTCTGGACACAGCCATGCTGAGAAATACAGATAGAGTTGTGTGGGACTGACAGTCTTTATTTGCTTTGTAGCTACTCATTTGGCAACGTCTTGAATGTAATGGACATTCATTGATATCAAAACATTACGCACCAAAAGCTTTAACAACAAAAATAAAAAACACCAAAGGCTGGATATTTTTTTACATGCAGTAGCTAGTTAACATTTTGGGGATTTTCATCATGTGTTTCTGGAGATTATGTTGTGTTAATGACATCCCAGTCTATTCGTCCAGAAAACACACTACTACAGGTCACTGACCTCAAAGGCGCCTTCTATCCCATCTTCTGTTATCTCTTCCTTGGACTCCTGGGCCGCTGCCACTTTCTCTGGTAGGTAGCGCAGCACAAAGAAAGACTCATCCGTTCCGATACACACAAGCTCCCCAGAGTCGGACCAGAAGATCTAAAGACAGCAATACAAGATATTATAGACAGACGGCTCGGGATTGACCTAGAAGATACTGATTCTGATTATTAGAAGTTAACGTAAGCGATAACCATTATGCATTAACAGTGAAAATTAAATTTTTTAAATCAAAATTAAGATTTGGTAATGTTACAAACTCCAGCACAAAACTTTGTTTAAAAGCTTTAAACAATAATTTAATAATTTATAATCTTTCAACATAATACACAGTAATAGACAGTGAGATGTTGTTGTAAGTGAAACCAGCAGTAGAGGGACGGACACAGAGAAGTAGTGCAGCCAAAGTAGCGCACTCTTTAATGAATTAACTTTATCAGTTAAAAAGGCATATAAAACGCTCATACAGATAATGTGAAAACTGCCAAAATATAGCTTGATAATCAGCCAGGGTTGATAATCGGTCCATCCCTGGTAAGAGCGGTCACAATATATGACTCACATGTTTGGGTTGGATCTCGATTCGGCGGATCAGTTCACCACTCTCCCAGTCGTAGAAAGCCAAGCCACTGTTTGACCTCACGCCCAGTAGGAAGCCACCAAAGATCCCTGTGGGACAGGATAGCAAGCATTAGACCTACACACACCATATACATACTGCATCTACACACACACACACACACACACAAAAACATGTGGTGTCAAATGACAAAACAGGAAATGAAACTCACCTTCAGTTCCTAAGTCAGGTTTAAAAGCCTTTTTCTCTTTGAAGTTCTTAAATATTCGGACCATATTGCTGCCTTCCCTTATGGCATACCTACGAAAATAATGTACACACTTATTAATAATAATAATAATGTGCTGGACAACATCAAAGAGGGAAGTTAATAACTTTATTACATATATTTGACAGGAAAAGTTTGACATCTTGGGAAAAATTATTAAATCAATGCCACCCTCATGTCCACACAACTAATATGAAGCTAAAGCCAAGAGACATTAGCCTAGCTTAGCATAGTACAAAGACTGGAAGCAAGGGTTTACAGCTACCCTGTCTCTGTCCAAAATGAAAATAATAAAACATCATTATGCAAAGCTAATCACTTGCTCACTCTGCCTTCATATAGAGATGCTGGTATCAATCTTGGCATCTAACTCTCGGCAAGAGAGTAATAACTGTATTTCCCCAAATGTCGAACTATTCCTTTAGGTACTTACTGTGAAGAATCATGGGCCCAGACAAACTCTTGAGCTGAGCCAAAGCTCTTGTTCCTCAGGGCCATGGCAGTGTAGATGATATACTCCCCATCTCCACACACCACCACAAATCTGATAATACACAAAACATACAAATCTGGGTATATTATATTTTAATCATATATTATATTTTGATGATACACACAATTCTCACTTAAAAAAAAAACTTGCCTGTACTACCACAGATATCGTGGTATTCAGTTATGGAATGCCACGTTATCTAGAGCTTGTTATCCTTTCCAATTCTTCTGGTAAGTGTGGGTGTATATGAATATGTACAGTGTTATAGGGACATCTACAGTCTCAAAAGTACATCAACACAGACCAATAATCTGTATCAGGGGACAAAGTGAACATTTTGGTAAAGGAAATCTATAACCCGTAATGTTACTCAGATCTGGACTTCTCTCTCTCTCTCTCTCTCTCATCACCACTGCCCTACTGACTCACCTCCCATTAGGGCTGTGTTGGATGGTCTGGGGGAAGATCTCACAGCTACCCATGTCTTTGACACCCAGGGGCAGCCTCTCTCCATCCCTAGCCTCACCCATGGTCTCCCCCATGGACTTTAGGTTGGCCTGCTGCACTTCAGAGTGGTGAGCCCATATGATCTTCCCACTGGAGTCCATGGACATGGCTGGCTCCTCCCGACCCAGCTGCAACAGAGAGGCAGAGGAAACAGGAGGATGAGGGGCAGGGTTGGTGAAAAGGTAGGGCAGGTCAACAAATACACCTCCGGCTTACACAATGCAATCTGCTAAATAATATATTCCAAATTAGGGCGTATTATACAACGCAAGACAGGTTGTGTCGTCTATTACATGGTAATCATGGGTTTTGATTACCTGACGTGGTGTTGCAGTTTAAAATTGAACGTTACATGTTCTGTTAACAGGTGATTATTGACATTATCTCATCAGTCAGTGGTTTCCAGCTGCTGTCCTCAAGGCCCTATCGACAAAATAATGGCTTCCAAGAGCCCATTGATTAGGCCTCGTTACGAGATAGAAAGTCACAGCATAATAAAAGAAAATATGTGTATGTTTTCTGAGATAAGTGGCTCATATCAGTCTGCACCTACATGTTTACCAAAACCATGACCTTTTTTATTTGTTAGAATTTGCCATTTGTTACTCAAGACTTCTACGTGTTGAATTAAGGAAAACAGTAAAGTATAGTGCTTAAGAAGAAATATATGAAAAAGTTAAACTTTTTTGAAGATAGTGCTATGTATTAAACAGCAACAACACAGTATACCTTGATGATGATGCTACCTTCATCATAACCCAGAGCCACGCTGTTGGAGCCAGGCTGGCCACATATACACCACACCCTCTCCATGCTATAGTTGAGAGTGTTTTCCAGCCGGTAGGTGTTGGAGTGCCACACTCGCACAGTGCCTACGGAAACAACAATGGGGTCAAATTGCACCAAAATGCTACGGTGATTTTGGGCAGGTGTGTTTTATGCAGCTTTAAAAATATTTCATTGAAATACACAACCTACCATCCTCAGAACCTGTGAGGATGATTGGCAGCTCAGGATGGAAACTGACACAGGTCACATTCTGGGCGTGACCCTCCAGAGTCTGAACACAGGTTTTGTTCTGGTAGGTAAAGACACATAGCACATGCACTTGTCACATAATGTCACCGACAATACTGTACTATGCTTTTTATATATGAAAACTGCTTGAGTGCACGTTAATATATAACATTGAAAATTTACATTAAGAATAATATGCACTACGATCTGCCACACCGAAGTGTATGCAAGATATGTAATGCATGCTTACCAAATCATAACAATTATAAACTTTCAGAATAACACATTATGAAACCTTACTAAAAAAAATATTTTTGAAAATTAAAAACGTTGCATCCTAGAAATGCATTCCTGTCCTGTTTTCACTAGAGACAACTACACCTACTAGTTCTGCTGTCCTTACATTTATATGCAATGAGAACCATGGGAGGCTCGCTGGAAAATATACACAGCTCAGTTATGGAAGTGAGTGGGTTGACAAGAAAGATATTTGTTTGGGATCAACACATGGTTTGGTGAAGCATTACAATGTAAAGATCAACATGTATCTGTTAGATCAAAGTGTACATTTAGGATAATAACATAAGAATTGGTTCTGAAAATGATGTTGTATATAATGACCTAAAAAGTGAAGAGCTTTATGTGCCCAGTTGAGATCTGGTATTTTGCCACTTGATGTTAAAACTAGATGGTTTTTCCGTCTGGAAGAAGAAAAGTGCATTTGCTCAATGTGTTGTCTGAATGATTAGTTCAATTTTGTTTTCTAATTTATTAATTAGATTATTAATGAATTGTCCTTTAGACAAAGGACTGTGACTTGTTTAGTAATATACATACATATTGATGATGCACAAAGATTGAATAGGCAGTTTACATATGAAACAAATAAATCAGATGGGTACTTAGAGCAAGCCTGGGAGATGAGAAAAAAATCATTATGAGGATTAACTTTAGGCTGAAAGTACTTAGTCTTGTACTGTTCCTTTGGTACCTGATAATCCCAGATCTTGACCAGGCGGTCATCAGCCCCTGAAATGAGGTAGGGCTTGTCTCCTCCGCTGTAGTAATCAATGCAGTTCACCCCCTTCTCATGGCCCTCCAGAGTGAAGTTGGGAGTCTTGGATCCCAGCTGCCACACCTACAGCAGGCAGAGTAGAAACATGCTGTGAGCAACTGAGGACAAGTTGATGAGTATTAGAATGATGAAAGGATGCTTTGTGGAGTATTGTAAGTATCAGTACATCAGTGTTATTTTCTAAATAGTGAAAAGCTTCTATCTCACAGAAGTGGTGTTGTTAGTGGTAGTGTTACTTAAGAAATTAAGACAATATTCCCCATGAACCCTGTAACATCTAGCTATAAAGGAAATGTTACTGCCCGGTCCTCCTTTCTGTCTATTTCACCACCCCTTTATCTGTTTGTGCCCTTAAGCGGATTTCTTTAGTATGTTCTTACAAGCGTTTGCATGTGTGCGTGTACCTTAATAGTTCGGTCCAGTGAGGCGCTGGCGAACTGGTTGTTGTCTTTGGGGTTAATGACAATCTGCATGACGTAGTGAGTGTGTCCCTCAAACACTTGACCACATGACCATTTTCTGTCCCAGTCCCACAGCTTGATCAACATGTCATCTGACAACACACAAACACACATGCCGAATATGTGGTATTGTAGTTACAGTTGGGGACGCTGGAACCCCTCACGTAAAGATTTGGTTTAAAAAAAAGCATTTTTTAAAGTAGATCTTTCCTACCACTGCTGGTGAGGATGTAGGGCTGTGTAGGGTGGACAACGATACAGCGGATGTAGTCAGAGTGAGCCTCAAACATGTGAACTCGCTCCAGAGTGTTGTAATTAAACACCCGGATCTGCATATCATCCTGGGGACAGACAGATAGATTGACAATTGCATTTGGCCCTAAACAACACACAAAACACTGATTTATCTGGCTAGGGTCACTGCCTCTATAGAGGAATGGCAACAACGCAGCGCTGCTTAATGCACTGTAGTACACCCGTGGATGGGTTGTATTGACTCAGTGTTAGAAAAACCCACAGACAAGTTGGACCTTAAAGCTGTCACAAGTGTATTGTTAGTTTTACAAAACGATGTGCATGATATTCGCAACGACAATGAATACACATACAATATACTGTAGTAAACAATGATAAAAAACATTACAATGACACGTACGTTAAAAAAAGAGCTAGAGCAGAAACCTTATGTCATATTTTGATTACAGTAACATATCTTGGGTTTGATTGGTGGCTCAATAGCTTTCTAGCAATTTGAGTGTAAACAATAATTATTTGCAACTATCTTCTTACATTCGAAGATAGTTAAAAAAATGACTCTATTCTAGTAGGAAAAGTAAAGCTAAATTGAACGGACATGAGTTACTGATAAGAGATTATGATTATGCTCAATACCAGTTCAGTTAAACTTCTATTTTCTTATAAATTAACATAATGAAAAGCAGCGGTGGAATGTAACTAAGTACATTTACTCAAGTACTGTAACTAAGTACACATTTGAGGTACTTGTACTTTACTTGAGTCTTTTCTTTTCATGTCACTTTCTACTTCTACTCTACTACATTTCAGAGAGCATTTTCTTCCTTTTTACTCCACTACATTCGTCTTTAGTTAGTAGTTACTTTACAAGTTAAGATTTTTTGCACACAAAACACAAGTACTTTATAAAATCTGATGTTTTCTTAAAATTAAACTACCAAACAATATAACAGCCTACAAATCCAGCTGAAATGATTCGCCGATTAGAAATTTAAAGAACAGTTTGGATTGTTTCTAGTTTCTAAAATGTGAGGATTTTTCTGCCTTTAGAACTTTTACTTTTATTATTATTTTACTGATGATACTTACTGTACATACTTTTACATAACTAACATTTTCAGTACAGGACTTTTAATTACGTATTTTTACAGTGTGGTGTTAGTACTTTTACTTAAGGAAAGAATCTTTCACCACTGCTGAAAAGAAAGGTAACTGAAATTAAATGTTTTTTGAATACATAAAGTACATTAATGCTACAGTTGAGTCACAATACTTACAGCACCAGCAATGACCCAGTGTTTCCTGGCTACGAACTTGGCTACTCGGACAGGAAGGTCACACAGTTCAAAGGTTTTCACCATCATCTACACACACACACACACACACACACACACACACACACACACGAGTCAAACCAGATTAACATTATACAGACTTCATTTCCATTGGATGATCAAAAGCTTGGATGAAAAAATATGGAGTGATTGTGAAGGAATAGCTCAATGAGCCAATGGGTGACTGATCAAAGAAGAGATTGAGGG
Source organism: Etheostoma cragini (assembly GCF_013103735.1). Classification (NCBI taxonomy): domain Eukaryota; kingdom Metazoa; phylum Chordata; class Actinopteri; order Perciformes; family Percidae; genus Etheostoma; species Etheostoma cragini. Next base: position 22,858,466 of record NC_048409.1, read on the forward strand.
ACCTGTGTCTCATGGTTCCAGACCACCACAGTGCCGCTGTAGAGGCTAGCCACCATCCAGGGCTCAGTGGGGTGCAGATCTGCACTCTTCACCCGATCAGACCGAGCGGTCAGCTTTCGCTTGATGTCCAACCGCAGAGGCTGTGATATAAATAAGAAAAAAAAGAGAAAAAGAATGAACCTTCTAACAGTGCCTAGGTCAAAAATGACTGATTCACACATTCCCTGTACCATAATTATGGCATTTTTTATCAGATTGCCTGAAGACCTCATGATATCCTTCACAAAAGGCATTTGAACACACACAATTCATTGTGAATACTTTCTTTGAAATTCAAGTACTTTATTCAACTTGGTCACACTTTTTTTGTGTTTAGGGTAAAAAATGACTGACATAGGAAAAGAATGGGAAAGAGTATAATTTTCATCCATCCATACACACATCTCTATACATACACTCCTATAACTCTCCTGTGATTATGTGCCCATTCTACACATGAATCATACATTCCACAAGATAGCTAAGAGTGAATTATGGGAGTGCAGTGTTTTCTTGAACTAATGTGTTTCTCCCTCAATGTGAACCACACCTGCCAAACGAATCAATCTTGTGTAAATTATAGGAACCCATCTCTTTCACATTCTCCTACTCCTCCTCTTCACATGTTGCTCACTCACACACTCACTCACGTTGCAGATGTTAATGTTCTTAAAGGGTTCATTTAACAATAAATGTTCTATTAAAAATACTTTTCGTCATTTTTATTTGTAGGCCTATTTATGTCAAAATAAGAGCAGTTAAAGTTGTCCGGTCAAATTTAACATAAAGCGGGGTAGCAACGAACAGCGTTTAAAGGTTAAAACTATATATTTTAATCAGCCTGCATCTAATCAGCTCCTCTAAACAATGGCGGACGTTCTTTGCCATTCGATTCTAAAAACACTAAATAAGCAGCCAGTACTGTGGCATTGTAGGCCCTTTTAATTCATACTTGACTTACATATGTTAACAAGGAAACATTTTTAATACAATGTTGCATGTCGTTTCTGGTTGGGGGTGTGTCTGTAGTAGGCTTTTTTATTCGTTTTCTTGTAATGGGATGTACAAAATCAGACATTTAAACAAATATAAAAACAACTTTTTCATACAACGTAGAATTAAAAATGTTTTTTTTCTGTGCTGCTGTGCTGGTCTTTGTTGATCATAAAATATGTACTGTTGTTTCGCTTTATTTATGTTGGGGCTGCGTGTACGTGTACTGTGTTTTGAATGGAGTTTCCAAATGGAATGTGGTTTATAGATAGTCATAGTCCGCACATGGGGCACATGGAAGGAAACCAATAAACAAACAAAGTTATGATAAAGCATTTTGTTTCTTATTTCCGCCTACCATGTTTCCACGTCAGCGAGTCTCCGCAGTGCTGTCCAGTAAGTTGAGCCGCTTCCCTGTTGCCCTCGTCGGGCAGGCTTCGACTCGGGGAACTCGGTGGTGGAGAAAGTTTGTAACAAAGCGAACAGGAATGAAAACAGAGTAACTTCCGGTATGGACTTTCACAATAATCCTCGAAGCAGTTCCTGCTCTCTGAAAAATGAAATAAATCACACAAAAATGTATCACTAGCCTATATGAAGAAGGATGGCACGTTTTAGCAAAACCTAAACGTTTAATCTAATAGTCAAAATATGATCTTGTAGTTCACAATAATCAGCAAAATTTTGTAAAATTATAAAACTATTATTATTATTATTATTATTATTATTATTAGCTGGAAATTTATTGTCAGCATTGTAGTAATCAAAATCAGAATCAGCGTTAATAGCCAATTAGTTTGCAAACAAGAAATTTGACTCCAGCTCTTATGTACAGAGAACAGCATTAAGTAATAGTTATAGTTTGTACAGTTATGCAAACAAGAAATGGACGTGAACATGGATTGCCTACATGAAGATCAAACTGATAGTTTAAATGGCTGCATATTGGGCAGGCGTGCATGGCAGGGCTGGCTGTGAGAACAATGTAAAAAGCTACCTAAAAAGTTAGGTGCTTATTTGCATTTGATGGTATTTAATTTAATGGGCGTTGCACAAAATCTAAGTCAAACTGCAATACACATGAATCTGTAAGTCTCTCAAATATGTAATTTTGTGGTGACAACTTAAGAACTTTTGAGAGTGTTTAATTGTATAGTTCAACATTTTGAAATACTTTTTTTTGGTTTATTGTGAGGCCTTTATTTTGAGGACAATGCACCCATTTTCCGGTTAAAATCTCTCGGTCGCTGTCTGACTTGATGCAGCTTCTTTTGGCGACGTGGATCCTCCAGCGCTTCCTGTGGGAGGAGCTCAAGATCCGGCAGAGAAGCAGAACATGTTGTACCCATTGGTTGGACCTGTAAGATCCTACTGCACTGCAAACAGATACATACTTCACTGGAACAACCCACTGAGTTGTCTTTTAAGTCTTAAACCCTACAATTCAGAGATGTGGCTAGCCTAACTATGTTATGATATGTTCAGTTGGTAACGTTACTTACATTATCCCAAATGTTTCCAACAACGTTCAAACCCAGAGAAATCGGCGTTATCGTCATTTAACCTTTGGCCCATAATGGTTGCTGTTTTTACAGCAGGATTTCCACCTGTTATTGATAGGCCTACAACGCTTTACGTTTAACAAAAATCTGTTAAATAACGCTCTATTAACAGTTTCTTAGTTCATGATGTGTACCTTAAATACAGCACGTAACTGCTAATTACCGTCCATGTAGCTGAAGTAACAGTATCATGCAGTTTGCATTTTGGTAAAAGCATTTTCTTCTGAGCTGAAGATGGATCCATTCTGTTTTCATTCTTCCCTATTTTAATGATTTGGTGAGTAGGCCTAACAATGCACTTTATTTAATTCATAAATTGGTGCAAGCATAGTGTTGTTTCCAGTGTATTTGCATTAGGCTACTATATATACGTGCATGTCATGATAGAACGATTCAGTTGATAGCTAGAATATCAGAGTTGGTTGTCTAAACTACAAAATCTCATTTTAATTTCTAAATATCTAAGGATGTGAATTCATGAAGCATAATAATTGTCTTGACAATGCATCATTTAACTGTTTTAGTTTCTGTTTTTATTTGTGTTCTATTTCTGAAAATGCACACAACTTTTTTTCTGTTTGGATCTTCCAGGCTGGGATAATTTGGCTAAAGTTTGGGGTTAATTCAGGGTGTGGGATGATTCTTTGTAGTCAGCTTTGGACAGGTATTTTAGGACAAGTAACAACTAGTAAAATCTATTATAGCCTCTTTCCTAAAAAAATACATGTAATCGTATGTTGTTATATTCCTATGTACATTACCGGTCAAATGTCCGGGGTCACTTAGAAATTTCCATACCACTCCATTATAGACAGAATACTAGCTGATGGGGGGGGGGGGGGGGGGGGGGGGACGCTGGAATTTAATGCTATATCTACATTGGCCATTATCAGCAACCATTCATCCAATGTTCCAAAGTATTTATTAAGGTTAAAGATAGGTTTATCATGTAAATAATACAAACTAAAGAAATCAGTCAAATGCAGGAGACTGTGGAAGAGAAAACAGCTATGTAGTGTATTTTTGACTGTAGAATACTGTGAAAGTATGAAAAAACAGTTATTGCATTAACAGTGACAACAAGACAATGTTAATTTTACAGTAAAAAATATTGGCAACACTGCTGTTCACTGTTTTTTTTACACAAAGATTCACGAAAAACAGTCATAAATGCTCTTACTTCTGGCAAAAAAAAAATCAAAGTTATTAAAGAATTATACTCAGTAGCAGTACAACATTTTTTTCTACCACACAGCATTATTTTTTCATTAATTGGATGCCACCTTTCAACAGAGATCTGATTTATTGATATGATATTTCAATATGAATCCAGTTTACGACAATATGTTGTGTGTCAATACTGTAACTATATGAGGTTATTACAACCCGTCATCTACCACCACAAATAGAATCTAAAACGGGTTCTATTTCATTAGAACATGACACAAATAAATGTAACATTATACAACTTTAATAGATTTACTCTCTATGTGAACACATCCATTTTAAAATGAAGACAACTATTGCCATGTTCCCACCACACAACTTCGCAAGTCATCACAAGTCTGTGTCAACATCAATAGTAACGACTGAGAGTCCCCATTGTGGAAGACATATTGTACGTATTGTACATTTAAGTGAATGGAAAATATTAGTCATGGATTAAAATGGCGTTTTGGTCCTTTTTGTCGTGCAATTATTTTCTGAGAATTTTAGGGTGAACATGAAACTTAAACTATTTTGACACTGTTTGCCGTGCATTAACCGCGCCTTACTTATTAGATAACTTTGTACAAATACCCAAGACATTTTTGTATAAGAGAAAACTTTCAGTACAAAGGTCAGTTTTAAAATCTGAATGTCTATCCTTCAAAAATTAAGATTTGATGTGATTGTCCAGAATGAAGGAAAGGGTTTTTGTATGCCCCTACTTTAATACATACCTACATAAATACATATTGTACATACATAGGCTACATAAAAACACAATAAACAATAACAGTGGAATTAAGTCAATTTATTACAGGTCTTCATAAATAGGCAGAAACATGCAGGACGTGACAGAGATTATTGCAGATACGGTTTGACTTTTTAGGCCTTCTTAAATACTTGGTGACAGACCTTGTCCAGAACAGTAATTTCCTGAAAGAGAACACAGACCTTTAGACTGCAGTCCAACATGATGCAACAAATGTCTCTCTTAGTTACATAACCAAGCAGAGCTTCCATAAATATATATTTGATAGTGATTAATTATCTCGTTTATTGTTATTGCGATAGTCTGGCCTAATCAAGGGTTGGGAAATATCTCATCAAGCAATTAAATGGGTAAGGGTTTCTTTTTTCTTTTCTTCATGTGGCCGACTTGAGACGCTGCATTTTGATCACACATCTGATTTCCTGGCAAAAAAGTCACAACATTTACAGCTCTCCTATGATTTAGCCAATTTGTCACACTTTCTCTCACCAGGTGTAGCAGGTCTCCCTCGATCCAGTGTTTCCAGCCACGATTAGCTTTCTCCCCCTTCTGAACACACACCAGCTTGTCCCCATCCCAGGTAACCAGTGTCTGAAACCACACAAACACACAGGCAAAAATAGTGTTGGTTATTATTATTCAATTATTGTGTTTTGTTTGTGTTTTAATGATTGTCAGATGTGGCTCTATGGTTGCTTTTTACCATAATTATATAACTACAAGTCATCAATAGCTCTTGCCTCATGCAGTACGGTGTAAAGTGCAAGGTAACGCCTCACCTTGAGTTTTCGGTTGTCCAGGCCTTTTGTGAACTCTTCAAACTCCTCTCCCACGGTGAAATTGACCTCATAGTTTCTGAAGCTGCTCAGGGTCTTTGTTTCAAACTTGTCTCCATTCTGGACGATCACCTTTGTCTGATGCAGGTGGGCAGCTATCTTTCTGGTAGCAAAGTCAATGTCTGCAAGAATGAACAAATGAGATTAAAGTGAGTCAGTGGTAGCAGTATAAATCTGTCATTTTGGTGTGTAGTTGGACTTCTTTAAAGACTAAAATCTTATGTACACAGACACTTCAAAGCACACATCCACAGACACACATGACACCACAGGCCACTCATTATGATTCCTAACCTGCTGGTCCTTTTGACAATCTCATTTACCTTTTAAAAATGACCTTGCTTTGAGTCAAATGAGTTCCTCAGCCCTGCTCAACATTGTCCTGAGAGCCGCCCACCCCGACCATTTAGATATTCATAACCCATTTGCCTTAACGTCAAAATTCAATTTCTTCCCATCACTCTTACAGATGAGGTCCCTATATTTACCCATCTAAATAATATTTTTGACCCATTTCCATAAGGATGTCATTTTCCTCTCCGCTCGATGGAAAGGAGATGGAGGCATTCAGGATTTCCCGGATTTAGTGTCAGCAGAGTGTATCGAGGTTGTTTTATGAATTGCAAATAGACTCGTGAATAATGAAAGTGTTTCTGGGCCTGATCAATGACGCGCTAAAAGGAAGAGAGACGAGCCATGGGCTCTCTCTCTTTTGCTCTCTCTCTCTTTATTTTAATGACAAGCTGGCCTGCCGCCTGATCCAGGGTTGGAATCTGTCTTCCTTTTCTGCGGCTCAGGAGGATGAAAATGCAGAAAGGAAGTGAATCAATATTTATTTGGTATGGTAACAGACGGCAACCGCTCACAGAGTCAGGGTTAACCTGGCCTGACAGCAGCTCAATGAGGAAATGAAGCAGTACCACAGCATTCCTCTTTTTTCCCCTCTCTCTCTCTCTCCCCCACACAGCTGCTCTCTCTCTTTCTGTCACACTGCTTCCAAATGTTCTGTGCAGGCCTCCCTCCCTATTGGCTGCATCTTTAAAAAGAAAGCTTCTAACTGACTCCTGATTTTAATGAAGGTAACAAGCTACAGTCTCCTGTTCTATTCCATTAGGCAGGCTGTAAGAGTTGGCAACTTACCCATGGCTTTCATGGTCTCCTCAAAGTTCTCATTGCTCACCATCTCCCAACGTCCATTGTAGTCTGCAGGCATTTTTTAAAGGTTTGTGAGTGGAGATAGCAGTTTTGCTGCTTATGCTTGTCCCACTGAGAGAGACAGTTTAAGCCCAGCCCTTTATATACTGTGTGTGTGTGTGTGTGTGTGTGTGTGTGTGTGTGTTGGGTAGACTAAAGGACAGGGTCCGCCTGATAATTCCCTCAGGACAGTATGTGCGTTTGTGTATACGATTTTGCCTATTACATACACACTTTTTCTAGAATATACCTTAGATAAATATCTTCTATGTCAAGGTGAGAGTCTGCAATCACAAAGTAACAATCCTTTTTCAAAAGGGCATTCATGCAATAAATCAATACACACATGCACCACTTGAATGACTCTTTCAAAGCAGCAACAATACACTGATGTACTTTACATAAAACACTGCCTTCTCTACCGTTTATACCTATTTTCTCATACAGGCTCTTCTGAAAGATTGTTTTAGTACAGAATAGATCTACTTACATTTCAATGAATGCAAAAATAGAAAGGTTTCAGAAAGAAATATATACAGTTTATTGTTTTCCAATGCAGGTTTTTCAACAAAAAAACACAGAAAAGTAGAATTACACTTCAGTAATCAATACAGTATGTTGCTGTGAACAAACAAAACATTATTTCAGATCTGCAAATTTGCAGATTATCTGCAAATCTGAGTTTTCTCTCGCACTAGAGAGAAAACTCAGTTTAGTATTTTTTACATTTTTTTTACTCAGCTATCTATTTTACACTGGCTCTTTGTGGAGCTTAGCGCCGCCCATGATGATTGGGATTGGTTTAAAGAAATGCTAATAAACCATAGCACATCTTTCTCTCCTCCCAGAATGCTATGTGGATTAGCCGGACCCTCCTCCGCTCTGCAGCATGTGGATGGTCTGGCACAAATGGGGAGTCAGGGGTCAAGTAAGGACCTAAAGTGGCATGGGGATAGAGAACTCCTTGCAGACTACGTAATGGTGCCACACAAGGGGATATTTCCCCAATTTCAGATAGTATTTTGCATTTTCAACAGAAGTGTTTTCCCAATGATTGCAAGAGTTTTCAATCTTGAACAAAGTGTCTAGTGTGAGAAACAGTGTGTAGTGTTTTGAAAGGAATGTGTTGCAGAATTGCAAACAAAGTGCAAAGCAGAACACGTGTTTATAGTTTTGTTGCCTTTTGTTCAAAGCATGGTTACAAAAGTTAAGGTTTTGATGCTTTTGTCTAAGCATTTGCTTTAAATGTGTATGCAGCTAGCAAAAACTGTACCTGCTGGTTTATATTGTGCATTGTCAACACACTCCTTCATACATGTACATACATTTTAGGGGTGGCAGTAGTTCAGTCTGTAGGGACCGTTTGGAACCAGAGAGATGCCAGTTCACCTCCTGGGCACTGCCAAGATGCTCTTAAGCAAGCCCCCCCCCCCCCCCCCCCCCCCCCCCCCCCCCCCCCCCCCCCCCCCCCCCCCCCCCCCCCCCCCCACACACACACACACACACACACACGTTCAAGGCGCTGGTCTAGCACTGTCAGCTCATTCACTACAACATTTCTCCATTTGTGCATGAATAGGTCCTCTGTCTAGTGATTTCTAGTAAAACAGAGAGTGAATTGTAATTTCCCCACTGGGGATCAATACAAATTAGAGTCTTTTGCACTTTACTTCAATCCCTATTTCCTACCAACAAAGCCAGCTTCAGCAATTACTTATTGTAATGTGCCGGGATTGGAGGTAAGATAGAGCAGGGCAGGTACAGAGATCAGTGCTGATTATTTAAGCTGCCTGCAGAAGTTCTTTCCTTTTCCAGTCGTCTTCTGGGCCTGCAGCTGAAAGCTCCCTCTCTGGTTTCATATCAAAGAACAAAGTTCAAGGCAAGACATTTTGTTGACTCAAATGCAACACCACAGCAGTATTTACCAGACCGCAGTTAAAGCCTTTTTTTTTTTGCAGAAGTGTATGTCAAGATTCTTGACTTTTTGCTTCTTTAAGAATGAATTCAAGATAAAACACTTGTGTATGCTTGAATCAACTGGAGCTGCTTTATCAACAAGAGATAGTGAGCACATGTACATCTGAGCTGCTTAATGTTGGTCTATGCAAAGTTGCTGGTTGGTTTGTTTAAAGGTTACAGTCTAACCATTAGACTGCAGTTAACTGTTCATGTTTAGGACATGTGAAATTGATCTTGAATTGCCCTCCTATATCTTCTATGTTTCTTATCTCAGAATTCAACAAAGGCGGTCACTCCACAGCAGCAATAATCAAGACGGATTGCTCACATAGCAAGCATATAGCAATAAATGCTGCGTCCATGATATGGTTTTGTAAATGCAACTACAGTACAGAGCTCTAACTGACAGCAACAGTAATTTGATATGTTGAGAGGATGTTGTATGTGGAGGGCCAAAGGTGTGTGTCATGGTTTATCAGCGCTGATAAGACGCGTTGATTTTATAGACACATTTTAATCTTATCTGCAAGCATGTTGCTTCATCATTAAATCACCAGTGTTTAATGTTGGATAAATATGTAGATGAAACAAAATATTTAGATACTATAAAGTAATTTTCATTGTTGGGATTTGAAATATACAATAAAATGCTGTATCTCAGTGTTTTTTAAACCTTTTACACCACCTACCCCTTCATAAAATATTAGGCTCTCTAAGTATAATCTGCGATAAATTGGAATTCATCACCTTTTTTCCAACTTCAAATTATGTCTCTGGTTTGTTCATATCACCATTCACATTCATCTAGTGGACTGAAAAAGTAGCTGAATGTAATATTCTAGTACTAAAAAGTTTTGAGTCCAACCTGGGACGATTTCTTGCATGTCTTCCCTATCTCTCTCCCCTTTCATATGTGAGCTGTCCTGTCCATGGAAGGCAGTAATTCCCGAAAACAATCTTAAAAAAAAAAACTTGAGATGAAACCACCAAAAACACATTTTGACATGGGGATTGCTTTTATTCAGGGTTCAATGACTATTTTGTTCCTTTCACCACACAGGGGCAATGTTGCTGCATAAGTCAAAGCTCCTCGTAAAAAAAGACAAAGCAATCACAAGTTATTGCCTTTTTATTTGTCTCTGTGCAAAACAGTACCAAATGTTATACTGGGATCAAAGTTAAGATGACATAGAGCCATCTGGTAACCAAGGGACAACTTGGTGGAGAAATGTACTCTGTGGGTTGTTGCTTTCGTCAGGTGAATTGGAGGGAATTTGTGAGCTGTGAGAACAAGTTGAAGAGAAGCAATTACTGCTTTACAGTAAACATCAAGACAAAGAAAAGCGCATTTTAAACTACATTTAAGTGATTTAGAAAAAGACACATAACCCTAGATGGACTGTGTCCACTTGCACATGCACACACATGCTTGCATGCTGGAACACGTACACAGCATCTCATAGACTTATGGAAATGCAATTAGGGTAGCTTTAATAATGCATGACAGCGGATTCATTTTTAATTCTGCCTAATTCACACCTAATGGCACTTCCTGCGCCCCATAACCTTGGAGGCACACACACACCCACACACATACACACTCTGCGTTGTTGTTTTGTCTGTGAGTTGATCACACATGCCTGTGCGTCACTGTTGAATGTGTTTCCACAATTCTGCACAAACCTGGTTGCAATTCACACTTTCTAGCGTATCTACCCTGCGTATTAAAAGAGCAGATGTGTATGTTGATACCCGGGGCATCTTATTTTAAACACGCATCATATACAGTGTTATTTTTTTTTTTGACTCTTCATTTCTCCCCAATTCTCTCTCTCTCTCTCTCTCTCTCTCTCGCTCTCTTAAAGTTGACCTTTTTATTCCTCTGTCTCAGCCTAATCTTTTAACAGTAAGCTGTCACTCTCTGCAATACAGTTTCAATATCCTGTGTGATTCAATTCAATTTGTTTCATTAGCGTGACATTCAAAGCAGTGCATTAAGTCTTTACATCCCCATGCGGCTCTCACAGCACCCCCCCCCCCCCCCCCCCCCCCCCCCCCCCCCCCCCCCCCCCCCCCCTTGTCCCTTAACTCTTCCTCTTCCCCAGTTTTTCAAACCATCAAATGTTAGATTAATCACAATCCTCAGAGGCTACATTTGATGGAGAGAAGTCTGCTGCTTTTTTATGAAACCCTAGTCATGGATTTCAGCAGAAAGTAGATATATTTGTAATGTATTTTCATCCCACCCATGGACTCTAATAGTGTAGCGTCTTGCTGTGTGCTTTGATGTCCCAGTGAGAATTGAAAGGGCTCCAGTGTTCCCACACAATTGAATGAGTTTTGCTTTTATCCTCCTTATGGAAGCCTTTTAGAAAAAAAAGAAAGAAGAGGCACAGCAGTGGTGTTACATGTGTCAGTACCAGATGAAAAGTAGCCACGTTAGGGGAGGAATTGCGCGCACAGAAGGAATGCATGAGTGAATGCAGGAGTGCATGCCTACACGCACGCACGCACGCACGCACACACACACACAAATAACCAGAAATTTGCACTTTCGTGCTCAATGACATTTACCGTTTCAGAGGACAAAAGCTAGGTCAGTGCCAGTACCTTTTTATGGCTTATACACATTCACAAATAGTGGGCAGTGAGCAAAAAATAATAAGTCTGCAGGTTGGAAAACCTTGATGTCAGTCGATGGGGCCTATTCACGGGCCACAGACACAGTCTCAGAGCAAGGTACCCGTGGGGACATGTTTTTGTGTCAAGGTCACCATGTGGTAGATGTGTGCATTCAAAAAAAAAAAAAAAACATGTCATAAATGTTTGCATGTGCTGTACGCACTTGCCTGTGGTTGTTTGTTCGTTATGCATGCTAAATGCCTTGCCATGCCTGACCATCATCTCTCTTCAGGACGCCTGCTTTGATCCGACCTATACCAGCCTGCATCTGAGCCCATTCTCCCCACCACTTTCATGGAGTATAAATCAAATCCCATGTTCCACCTTTGCGTGTGTCATCCCGTCCCCTGAGGGGAAATCTTGCAATCCTGACCTCCACCAATCCACCATGTGGTGCTTCCTTACCAATCCACCCAAAGAAGGAACATCCAGAGGAAAAAGCATACTGTAAGCTCACACTATTTTTTGTAAAGTTTTTTTTCCCCTCTGCAAGTTTGAGCTGGAAAATACAGAGGGGAAGAAGGGGATGACAATGCTAAATATTTCATGTTTTCCTCTTGGTAATTGCATACAGTCGGAATGAGACCTCGTTTTCCAGAGAAACATGAGCAACTGTGGGACTGACTGAGGGAGCCCGGGAAGCTCTGTGTTCCTCTGCATTTTTTGCTTCTCTGCTCCAAAATAGGCCTGGGTGGTGATGCATAATGCATGGGGCTTCCTATGTGGAGCTGGAAAGGGCTGTGGGTCCTGAGGGATCAGCCAGGGAAAGGGTGTCCAGATTCTGCATTCTGCAGTGTAGGGCCGGGCACATCAAATGGGAAGGAGATAGAGAAAAAGATTACCATGCCATGTACGCACTCTTGTGTTTTTGTGTTTGTGGTACAGATTACTGCAATGCTTCTGTAAATTGTAATTATTGTGGTTTTCTTATAATCAGAGAGATTTAGAGAGTCTACGTCTTCCAATGTTGTACACATTGGAAACATAGTTAAAGAGACACATTTTTTGAAATCTACCTTTGTGTCATGTGTTAATTTGAGGAAGGCTCCTCATCGCTCGAAACAGATCTGATTTTTTTGTCTGTTGCCATTTTTTGTCTCTTCAGTGGACCGAAAGCTTCTTGTATGTTGTGTTTTTTTTCGCCATGTCGATTTCCTGTGTTCTTCATTGTATTCTGCTTTTCTCAAGACACCAACTTTTGCACCTCAGCCAAGTCAAGCTCTTTTGTGATTAATCAACTTCTTTTTTTATTGTTATTTCTGGCATCTCCATGCAGTTTTTTTTTAAGCTCAAATAGAAAATCTTCATGAATCAGGTGGACGGTTGATGCAGTGCGGATCCAAATTCAGACATAGACAAAGGAGAAAGATGATTGAAAAACTGGATTTATTGGAGGGGGAATGGAGGGGAATGAGCTGGGAGGTAGCTGGCTGAACTAGCTGGAGCAGGCTGGATAAATGAGGGAGAATGGCGTGGGCTGGCTGGAGGTAGCAGGTGGTGGGTTGGAGAGCAAACAGACAGGCAGGCAATAATCCTGGAGCACAGAGAAGAGAGACCTGCTCTGAAGGCCCGGCTGCTGGGGGTGTTGAGAGTGAGGCGCCACAGTTTCTCTCCACGAGCTGCAGGAGTTAAATGCTTGATGGTAATCTGGCATTGCCAGAACTATTTCCACAGCGCTATTTCCACAGAGTAAGGTCTGGCCCCTCTGCACAAGCATTCTTGGATAGGAGAAAAAAAGGCTCTGGGTTGTTTTGCATTTCTTTAAACCAATCACAGTTGTCTTGGGTAGGAGTGCAACGGATCACAAAACTCACGGTCCGGATCGGATCACGATTTTGAGTCAGGGATTTGATCAATGTTTGGATGAGCATGAAAAAAGGGGGAGGGGGGGGACTTTCACCCTGGCAATGCATCTTTGTCTTAAACTTAACTAGTCGTTTTGGTGCCTAAACATAATGTCCGCCGAAACGACCAGCAGCTCACGGTGCTCTGTACCTGGCTCAAAGACCCTTAAACTTGGGTAACTCAATTACCAACTTGTGCTTATACACCGGAGCTGTAGCCGGTGTCACGGCTTTTCGAGTTCTTCTCCTCCTCCGTCTCTATCAACTAATTTTAACATGCGTTCATGAGAACAGAAAATTACGTTTCCTGGATCTTTTTTACGGCAACCATCCACAGAGATTTATCAATCTACTTTAAGTAACATCGACAGTAAAAATTTACGTTTTGTTTTGATTCAACAGACACTTACGTCACATCAAACTAGTGTTTTTTCACGTTTGAAAAAACACGTTTTTTCTCCCTGGTCTCCGTTCAGCCACTCCGGTGTACCTTCGAGGCATGCCCAAGCTCTGAGAAAACAAGCCGTGTGAGAAACACACAGTAAAAGACAGGAGACACAAGGGAAAGGAAAACCCCAAAACCAAGGAATAACAGGAAACACAGACATAGTTGTGACAGATGAGAACACACTTATTGTATATGCTGTCAATTTTACCTGTTTGTGGGTGGTTTTAGAGCTAAAGTGTAGTGGCTGACATGTCCTTCACATACATGCTTTTTTACTTTGTGGCTCCCTTTCACAAAATGTCTCAGTTGATGTGAGAAAAATAATATCCGCTCAAACATCTACTTACCTTTTAGAGCTTTCAACTACATCTTAAGGTTAGTGTTGGGGATTAGCAACACTACATAAAGATCAATGACAGTTTTGTCTCTGCCCAGTAGTCCCACATTTAGGATATTCGTGGGATGGAATATGTCACACAGAAAGCAAACTTTGGCCATAAAGTGGTCATTCAGCAGTCAAGTCAGGTGTGTTTCCGCTTTTTTGTGCTTGCTGCTGTGGAGTAAACAGTTCAGTGCTTTTCCTTTGCTCAGCCACCTTAAGTCACTGTTAAAAAGCAGATTGTGATGCTCAGCCGACATGTCTGAAAGTAGCTGTCGGAATAAGCTTTGTTGGAGGCTTGATGTGGAGCAATTTCTAAAGCATTTGCTGTCAAAAAAATGATCATAAATGCACAATTGTGCAGTATCAGACTCCTTGACTGCTATAGACATAACATTAGCTTTTTTTTTTAAAGTTCTTATAATGTTTCAAAAGATCTGTAACTAGAATTTCAGTACTCCAAATAATTAAAGTGGCAGGAGTACATATTTTATCAGCGGATGTCACACTTTAAAATTTATCACCTCATCCACAATGACCAGCATGCGCTTTTGTCTCAAGGTCAGAGCTCTGTGAATGGCCTTTTCTTCTTTTCCAAAATCCAGAATACACAAATGGAAGCTGCTGTATCTCTCTCTTCAGCCCGATGCATCGTTTTGGACACAGCTTGGATTCTTGCACAAAATTCAGGAATGTGTCAGTCATTGAATTGGCAAAAGTACTGTAGACATTGCTGTTGTCTTTGGCTGTAGCATCGAATTACAACAGTGGGTTTTATCTTGCACCTGGTACAATGCAGCACAATGCCCAACGCAAGTGTTTTTGCTAGTTTAGGACCGACTCAGTTGTCAGTTTCCCGTCTAGCGCCCACATCGTTTAAATAGCAAACGCAACTGTGCCCATCCGTGCTGGTCGTGCTGGTCTTACATGGAGTTGTCTTCAGTTGCATTCTTGGAGTATTGCTATCTTGAGGCAGCGGAAAGTGATCGTGCCATTGAACAACAAAAACCTGGTCTAAAGTTAGTAATGCAGCATTTTATTATTTTACAGCACATTTGTAAAATGCGCCTAGGCTTATTACAGCACACACTATGCTTGGTATACACACACAGAGATGCACAGCAACACGCAAACATGCAAAAGATTAAATATAAAATGACTGCAATGTGAAAAAGTAATAGGATATGATCTGCTTGCACATATTCACTTTGTGGACAAGCAGATCAGTTTCTTCTCCTGAATCTTGTGGCTCTTGAGTGTGTCACGTGATATAACATGAGCTTTCTTTGCCTGTTTTGTAGGCTACACATCATTATTACGTAGATTGGATTTATCAGGGGTATCTCAGCTTGGAAACAACTAGTAATGTTATGTATTTCCAAAGAATTCCCAACAAATAATTAATAATACATTGGCATCATTCAGTTGGTTCCTGCTTTCAAACCCTTTAGCACACTGGTTGTGGAGGTTTAGGCGAGGAGAGGGGAGAAGAGGAGCTGTGGGAATGAAAGCCTGTTGGCTGCCAGTCCATCTGGGTAGAGATGGAAAGTGCTCCAGTTGTCACAAACATTCAGCATTTCTGTCAGCGCCTTCTATAACAAACACTGATGGGAGGAAAAGAAGAAGAAGTGATGTATGGCAGAGTAGGAAAGAGAGAAGGAAGACAGAAATGAAGGAAACAAGAAAGGAGGGAATAAAGGAAACAAAATAAAGAAAAAAGGTAGATTGTTACTTCACATTTATTCCTAACTGTAAGGCTTGTGATGTGAGGTGGGTGGAATGAGAAAACTTTGGCCCAGGTTCACATCTAATTTCTCTTAGTTATTTGGCCTTTCCGCTTGTGAAGCGTTCAATCTCGGAGGCCTTCAGGGGGTCCAGATTATCTCTTTCATTTCGAGAAAATGAGCTGAGCTGGAAGCTACATTACTTCCCCTGCTCATTTTTCCCACACCACCATTAGCTTGCTAAAGCCATTTGGAGACACACAGTGGAGTGTTTCCATGTTCATCAGTAAGTGCCTGGCATTTCTTCAGTCAATTATCAACAGAACTGTCTCTGTGTGATAATTCACGCCACAGGCTTGTGTCTCTGAGCCAGGATGGGTATACAAGGGACATTTTGATGGAGGTTTTGAGTACAGATTTCAAACTAGTATTCAATCATCACTACTACATACTCACACTAAAGCACTGCCAAAACAATTGTGGGCCAAGAAGATTAATCCAACCCATATCCTGGAATTACATTTATACACTTTTAATTTGTAACAAACAGCAAATGCCTTTTGTTGAAATGCTCTTACAATACAATATCTGCATGTAGCAAAAGATGAAGGATTAATGTTTTTTTTGGTGTTATGTTTAGGCACTCAGACACTTGAATAAGAAAGACCTGGTCTTGGTTTAATATTGAAAAACACTGCAGTGTAAGCATAAGGTAATTATGAGAAAGAAATTTGTGGTATATAAACATAATTTATAGTAAGTAAGTAAGTAAGTAAACTTTATTTCTATAGCACTTTTCACAGACCAGGATCATAAAAGTTTATAAAATGAAAATAAAAATAAAATAAATTAAAACAACAAACAGATACAGTAAAACACAGTATTGAACTAAAAAACAAGTTTAAAAAAGTGGGTCTTTAGTTGTTTCCTAAAAGTGTCTATACAAACAAGAGAACGAATGGTACAAGGTAGCTCATTCCAGAGGCGAGGCGCCACAGCTTTAAAAGATCTGTCTCCTCGGGTCTTAAAATGGGTCCTAGGAACCATCAGCAAGTTCAAATTAGACAACCGGAGGTTCCTAGTGGAAACATAAGGCTGAATGAGGTTCTTAATGTAGTCTGGTGCCTGTCCATGAAGAGCTCTAAAAGTCAGTACCAGGATTTTGTAGTGCATCCTGTAAAATACAGGCAGCCAGTGCAAACTTTTGAGAATGGGGGTAACGTGTTCCCTCCTGCAAGTGCGAGTGAGCAGGCGTGCTGCAGAATTTTGCACACTCTGCAGACGCGCAAACTCCCTCTTGTTAAGACAGGTGAACAAACTATTACAATAATCTAATCTCGATGAGACAAGGGCATGAATAATCCTCTCAAGCTCATTATAAGTCACCATTTTACGGAGTTTAGAAACGTTCCAAATTTGGAAAAAGCAGCTCCTAACAAGCTGATTTATGTGCTGCTCCATCAACATCGCTCCATCCATAAATAGGAGACAGGGTCTGACTCATCACATCACATTGTTTTAATGAAGAACACTGAAGAAAACAATGTCAACAATGTCATCCAACTCAGTAATGCTGAAGTCATAATTGAATTGAAGTTAAATCTGTTCTTGCACTGACTTTAGTTGATCGTGTTATGTAATTACTGCATACAAATACACTGAGTAGATATGACTAAAAATGAAGAGGAAAATTTGTTATGTTATGCTGTTCACAATTGTTAGTTGATGCTATCTTATCTGTGATGTCAGCTTTCACAAGACTTTTTCTAGAATTTGTGTTTGTGTCATTTGAGTGTCGGAATGTTTGGAGGATATGTGGCCAGTGAAAAATGTGTACAATATCTCCTTTGGGGCGAAGGAATTGGTTATAATCTGTGTTCATGTTCACTTCTCTCATTGGAATCAATACACTCAGGACCTGCCAATAGTCTCCTAAAGAGTTATGCGAGCAGATGCAGCAGATGGGACCTAAACGGTTCTAAAACATTTTTGCTTAAGGGGAAATCACAAGACTTTCCCAAGGGATAACGTTTTTGTTCCGGAGTACCACTTAAGAGGACTGGTGTTTTACCCAAACCACAAACATTTTTTTTATCTTATGATGCCAATGTAGCATTACTGCTGAAACATGTCTGTCTTGGTAGTGTTTGGTTCAGAAGCCTTTACGGTAAAAAGTGCTAAGCACTACAATCTAACGCAACATAGCTGTAATCTTATCTTCAGTTGTGTTTAGTTCCGGTGTTGAGACGGCAGTCCTTAGGGACTGTCTACCAAAAAAAATTAAAAATTTTAAAAAAGTAGGCTGTCAAACTAATGATTAAATAAGGTAGTGACTCCAAACTTACCTCAATTATAACCTGTCTCCTGCTAGTTGTACTACAGCCCCAACATGTTTGTATCTCTTTTTGGTGTTGTAGTTTGTAGATGTCCCGAAGCACTCCTAGCAATATCAACACAGGAACTAAACACAGCTGAATTAGCACAACTTTCATGTATTTCTTTCACATCTAAAGCAGTCAGATTTACTGTGTTCACTCAGAAGGAATCACTCCACATGGATAGGCATTTTTTATGATATTTTGAACATGTTAAGAGGCTAAAAACATGTTTAAAACTTGCCCTGTTAAAGCCTGTTCGGTGTTAATGCTAGCAGGAGGATAACACAGTCTAGTCAGTACAAAATGTTGTCATTTCTTTCTCTACTGACAGCACTCAAAATTTACAAACAACAGAGATATGTTTTGGGAATTGATTGGAATTCTCCTTTAACCTTTCATAATGCACTTCTCCTCAACCAAATGATGAGTTTTGAGGCGGATGTGTGCTACTGTTAGCCCTCAGCGGTATTATCCATGCTGTTGTTGCGGTTATTTTGGAGTCAAGGCTGAATTGTGTTTTCACAGATTATTATGCAGATGCGGGGCCATCAAACAAGCAAAAGGCCTTTTAAATGTCACTTCTAGTTTTAAACTATAATTGGTTATTCATTTGTTTTGTCCAGAATTGTAAACTTGGCCCTCTATAACTGCTTCTAATCCCACTTTTCTGTCTCTCTTCTGGCCCGGGCTGCACTGTCACAGCTAACATTTATTGCCAGTTATAGACCCTATGAATAATTGATTCCGATTCTATTTAAGATCCTGACGAGGACAAATGGTATGGGGCTACACTGGCCAATATTTCTCCCTCCACTGCCCTAATAGGAGCTCACTTTAACCGCACTACCGCAGACATTTTTCCTCCCTTTCATATTCTTGCTTGTCTTCCCCTTCGTTTCCTTTTCTCTTAGTGTGCCGTAGCTTTATCCAAGTCCCTGACACTATTTTAGGAACTGGAATCGTTCCAGAAGGTATAAAGGGTATTATAGAGGCGTAGCTGCAGCACCATGACGGATGATGCCAGTGTTGGCCAATAGTGGATAGCAGGGTAAGGATTTATCTCTGTGGTTTTGTATTGGACTGGCCCTTTAGTGTCATAACCAGGGAGATCATTTGGAAACAACGACACTGGACCATAGTACATCCATTAGTGATATGAGCCGAACACCACGATCAATGCTTATCACATCGGGGCTTTGTGTCAGAAGAGGTAGTCCAATTTATTAAGTGTGTGTGTACATGTGTATTGTGTGGGTGGTGGGGCAAAGTACAGTAGATCATCCATATGAGCACGTCACTGTGCTAAGGCAAGTGAACGGGTCTCGATCCAGCTTCCAAGTGGGAGATCGTTACACTATGTACATGCTGCAGGGAAGACAGAGGTTGTGTATCCAATAAACTGTAATGGACAAACATCCCCCCAACACTACACACACACACACACACACACACACACACACACACACACAGCTAGGTGTGTGATTCACTCCAGCACCAACCATAATGAGCATTTCACCCCATGATGTAGCAGTTATTTTGCTCCTTCTACTGTGAACTGACTGGATGGGTTCAGTGAAACACAAAACACAAGCGTTTGAACATCTCCCACAATCGAGTGTCCCTGCAGAAGTTAGTTTAGGAAAGTATCTGTTTTTGTGCACTATACAGTATGGCTCTTCTGACTGCACTGACATTTGCTCAGCAGTCAGATGTGATACGTAAGAGCGATGTGAAACGAAGTCGACACTCTGACAGACGCTTTTTTTGTAAAGCAAACCGATCACTCTCTGACAGCTGGAATCCTGCACTCGCACTATGTTGTAAATAGAGAAAGATGGCTACACTGATGAGTTACATACAGAGACCTGTTTTTTTTGTCACTCTTGTCTATCTCCTCCATCCAGCCTACCATAAACCTCTGTGCTCTGCTCTGTTCTGCGTTGCTGCTAACAAAGACATCCTGCAAGATAAGACTGCTCAGCCACAGCCACAGCACAAAGAAATAGAAAACATTTTTTTTTCACTTCACATTGCATGTTTTTACACTGTAGCACTATTACATGTAATATTCTAATCTTTTGTTTAGTAAATAAAGATATTTTCTATGGGATCTACACCACTCTTCCTTTTCATGATAATATTGGGTCAACATTCTTTAATAGTAGTAGTACAGCAGTTTCTTCAAGGGGAACTCAACTCAGGGAACTACTACTCAGCCTATGAAAACACTCCTTCAAATTTGTACGTCTTCTTTGGCTCTGCAAGAGCTTTCTAAAGTCTGAGACAGTAACATTGAGGATGTCATTCTTGAAGACTTTAAATTCAATAGCCTCATATTGCTAGGGACCGGTTTCACAAAAGAGATTTTAGACTCATGTGCAGGGTTTGGCCAGTCTAATGCAATTTAAACAGCTTCAAAATAACAAACAGTCAAAAGTCAGGTTATTAAGAACTAAGATTATTGTCTCTATGGTAACAATTAGTCACACCTGCTGACCAGTAGCATCAAATGACAAAAAGAGGAAAACATTGCTCATAAATTGTGGTTTGCTAACAATGTTTTGGAGCAAGAAATAAGTAGGGAAAGAGTTTTTAAAGATCGCAGTAACCTGTCCTTAGCCTGACTGACCAGTTTGCAGATGTACTGAGCCCCTTCACATTAAGAAGCCACAGCATCCCGAATTTGCACTGTATTGAGATAATTTAATTTTTCTATTTAATTCCATATAAATAGTTGCTGTAGTTTCCTGGTAATATGATTCTGTAACTGTTGAATTTTTTCAGAAGGCAACAATTTTCTCAATATGAGTGAATTGAGTTAAGAGGTTAGACACAGTTGTTAAGTCAGCCATGTTTTTAGTTTGGAAAAACTCTTAGTGTACACAGATTTCATGGCAAACTAGTCCTACTTAAGATTAAGAACTAGAAAGATCTTTGCCATGTGGGAATTTAGACATCTAACTTTCTATTTGTGAAGCCTGTCTTTGTGAAACCCGCCCATTATTGGTCAATTCCGAACCTCACAATTCACATCTTCAGTGCTAATGAAGGTTGTAGTGTGTCCTTTAGGCAAGTAGATGACCATGTAGCACGTCTGACTAACTAAAATCTAGAGTTTGCATCTCATCACAGACTTGATGTATCTTTTGGTCAACCATAACTATGATCTTTCCCTAACCTTAACCATAGTTGCAATGTGCTGATATTGTAGAAAGTGAGGATTTTGAAAACATTGGCATTGTAATTATAGAACATTTAAAAAAAACTATATATAATCCACCTTTTTGCAGGACAATCCAATACAGGATTTAACAAGAATCTTTGTGATAAACTTGCAGTTTTCCTAGGTTCAGTGTGGCACCTAAATCATGGTTTCAGTTGCTGCCGTGGTGCTGCTCAAAGCACTACTACAACTACTGCAACTACTAATTCTAATCATAGTTCCATTATCTTAATTGTGACTATAATTGCCTGACATTACTGTACATGTCATTTATTTGACGCTGTCATCCAAAGCGACTTACAATTACTATATATCAGAGGTTGCAAGCCTCTGGAGCATCTAGGGGTCGAGAGTCTTGCTCAGGGACACATTGGTTGATGTATCACAGTGGGTCATATCCACTGCACCATAACCACCACCTCACTGCTCATTGTACCCCCAGCCGGCACTGTCAGACATCCACCCACCACGAGTGTGGGCCCGAGGTTTCTGCCTAAAAGGAGCTTTTTTCCTTGCCACTGTGGCACTAAAGGATTTCTCTTGATGTAATTGTTGGGATTTTTGGGTCTTTGTAAATTACATAGTGTGGTCTAGACCTACTTTATCCAAAAAGGGATGTTGTGATTTGATACTATAAATAAAATTGAATTGAATTGAATTGAGCGGTAGACTAAAAGTGTGAACATTTACCAGACAGGGAAAAGATGTTAGCTGCATTATGGTAAATGTGGAATTTGGGGTTTTGTAGCTGGTCCCATACTAAGGACTAAAAGTCAGGATATGTTGGTCTTTTTTTAAGTTTTTAGACTTTTGTCTGTCAAAGGAAATAATAAATCAAACCTTTAAGCTATAGTGCGTAGTTTCTGTTGCCCCATGAGGATTTTGTAGCAATGACAACAAAACTGTCGCAACTGCGCATCCACATGATACAAGCTTTCAAAAAACGTACCCACTAAAGCTTTAAGACCCAAATCTTTCCCCCTCTGACCAGCAACCAAATGGTCCACTCAGAAAAATCTGAATTTATAGTTCAGTGATGTCATGTCAACAAATCTCTGGCTACTGACATCTTTTGAACTTCTCATTTGAGGGCATCTACATGCAGTGTGCGAAAACATGAATTTGTATTAACTTCACAGACAGAAATCTTGACTGTGTAGTACTGTGTCCTTGTGTGGAGAAGATGGATTTAACAGCAAGTTAACCCTTACACTGTAAAGCAGAAAGATCTACACAGCACAGACAGTAAATAAACTACGGAAAATGCTGGCATTTTAAATTGAAGGTGTTCTATTTATTGGCCTCTGTGCAGAAAAAACAGCCTTCAAAAAGACACTGGACTAAATCTGGGAGAAAAAAAATCTTGTGTATGTTCTCATATTCTCATCAGCATATTCTATATTTCTCATAGAAGGGCAGGTTTTTTTTCCGTGTGACTTTTCAATAATAGATCTGGCTACACTTGAATCAGTGTAATTATCACATTCAGTGTAGCACGCTTTTATGAAACACGTTGAAGTGACTTCTCAGCGCTCAGTGTTAATCACTAGTCCTTTCTGATTACTCCAAGAGACAAAGAGGAATGTTGTGAAGCAGCTTAATTTGTATGCTGAGTGCTTTTGGGGAGAAAAAGATCAATTAAAGCTACTGTACCTGCAGCTGTGGCTCAGTTGCCTGCCAATCGGAAGGTTGGGGGTTTGATCCATGGCCCTGCAGTCCCATGTCGAAGTGTCCTTGGGCAAGACACTGAACGCCGAGTTGCCCCCGGTGCTGCGCTATCAAAGTGTAAATGTGTGTGAGTGTTTATCTAATTAGCAGGTGGCACCTTTTACGGCAGCCTTGGCCACAGTGTCTGAATGGTGAATGGTTCCTGTACTATGTAAAAGCGCTTTGAGTAGTCATTGAGATTAGTAAAGCACTATATAAAAACAGTCCATTTACAATTCGTCAGTTTATTAGAGTTGGGTGGATAGAGGAATTTTCTATTTTGCTTGTTTTTAAACACACTCTTAGTTATAATTTAATTTAATAATTTATTGATAAAAAGTCTATCTTTCAATCTATATTGTTATCTGTATTTGGATTTTCACTGAAAGTGGGCCAGCAGCAAACACAGTAAGTTGTTAGAAATTCATCATCCAAATTCTATAATTTCATTTTATATGTAATTGTTTTGTTATGCCTTTCATACCTTAAAATAAAGTTAGTAGTTTAGCTGCTCACAAAATCCAGTAAGCAACACAATATTTGAGCCATATACCTAAATTAATTTAACCAAAAAAAGATGATCTATTTTCCCCCATTATAAGAAAAGTTTAAATTATAAACTGTAAATGTGTAAGTCTTAAAGATGTTCTATGCAGGAAGTATTATTTTTTAACATTTTTTTATCAACAGACATTTACATCAATAGTCTGGCGTTGTAAAATATTGGCCTTTGGTGTACCGTGGAGTGGGTAAGACTGGTTTAATGGCAGGCTAGCAGACACTGTTGACTTGTGCCAGCTTAGCACCAGCAAACTCTGCAACTGGAACGACTGGATGAAAAGTGTTGAAAACTACCTCAATTGATAAAAAACACACTGGCTAACTTGGACACAAGGTCTTATTTCCAAAATTCTGAACCACCCCTTTAAATAAAAGTCTGAGTTGCACATTAGGCCATTTGTGGTATTTCTCTAAAAGAACTGTAAGGTGTGTATATAATAGAAGAGTTGATCTGTGTGTTTTTGATAAAGAAATGATTATGCTAATGACAAAAACAGCATGCCATATTTACTCATTAGGCTTTGTTACATAATCAAATTAAATTGTTTGTGTGTGCATTGGGAATATGTCCAGCCAGACACAATATTTATGTGTTCATAACATACGTAAATAAATTAAAGTACTGACAAAAACACTACATACAATGTGAGGTAAAACATAAACACCTGTGCAACATAATTCAAACTTCATTCTGCACTGCTCAGCAACTCTGCTGTTCTGAAAATTCCAACCAGCTCTTAATATCATTTTCTTTTTTTTTGCCCATTGCCTGTGTACCCACCGAGTTTTACTACTCACCTTCCAACTGTTGTCCTCTGATCCTTCCACTATGACCGATCCCCAGCTTCCTACAGACCTGTTCTCCATTCCCCTTAATCAGCTCCCTCACAGTGTACATGCCATTTCCGCTCTGTCCCCATCAGTTTAATATTGTGCTTTTTGTTTGTGTCCAGCCATCCGTTTTTTCTGCTGGCCTGTTTGTTTAAACCTCTCCACACCACTATGTATTTCTAAGCATATTTCCTCTGTTTCCTTGACCTTTTTGAAAATCTGCACCTTGGAATGTCTGCTGCTAGCAGTTCCTGATTACACTGCACAGAAAACGCTCGCCTTTAGAAAAAATGATGATTATCTGAATCATATCTGAAGTTACATGGAGCTCCTTTGTTTGTCTGATTGAGTTCTAAATGGATTTATGGATGTTTGTCCTTAATGGACATCATAGATCTTTTCACTTCTGGAAGGACTAAGTTGCTTTGATTCTAGCAGTATGGATATATGTCTATCTATTTCTGTAGTTACATTGCTTGTTAAAAAAATGATGTGACCTCCTGCATTTCTGATAGTATCTTTAATGTATGTTGTAGTCTATTTCTTAGCTATTATAGCCTATGACGCTTATTAATTTACTTCATCAGTTTATGTTGTTGCAACTACAAAATGAGACTAGTTTTAGTCTATTCACAACATAGTCATTTTTTTATTCACTGCATGCTTATTTTTACTAGCAAGCTTTGCCAAACCGTAGCTCAAATGTTAAAGCTAGCTTAGTTTTGCCCTTGGCAGCCTTTTATAGGAACACACTGTTTTTGCATACCTGACAGTTTATTGTAGTGAAAATGCATTCATCCTTTTTTACAGAACTAATGAGAAGCTCGCCAAATTGGAACCTGTGGGATCTTTTAACCACTGTATCTGTATTGTTTGTTTAGTTAGTGTATGCATCATGTTGTTCATGACTACACAGATAAACCAAACCAAACCAAAGCAACAAAAAAGAAGTCCTTGAAGAAATCCTACTGAAGCTGCCTTTTTAATAGGAGTAAAGCAATGCTCTTTGCACTAGATTCATCTTTCTCTGTGGGTTCCTGTAAGGTTGTTTATTTTTAGAGGCATCGGCATGTAGACATATATGCTTCCCTCACTGCTTCAACCATGCTGGATTCTAACCTGTCAGAATATTTTGGGTTTGGTTGTGACAACTGTCTCTCCTCAGGCAACCATGTGGGATGGTGTAGGTTTGAGTGTGCATGTGGCAATGCGATAAAAGACAGATGTCAGATCTAGACAGAGATAGCATGGAGAGGCTGAGAGCTCGCCAGCCTTGGCCAAGTCGCTTGGAGTGGGTGGAGAAAGAGAGTCAGAGATAGCAGCACAGTGGCACATGTATAATTGACAACCTATGCTTTCTCTCCATAGAGTTTATGACATTTTATTTCTGTAATCTACTTTTCTTGGCCGGCACTAAAGATGGTAGTGGGCTGGGCTTTGAGTCGGCGGCTTGGATGGAAATGGCAGAGCATAAGCTTGGCAAGTAAAATGTGAAGGGGAGAAAAAGCCAAGGCAGCCTTGACAGTTTTTTCTTCCTTCAATGTTACACTGTTACCAATGAGCAGGTCTGTCACTGATAAACCCAAGCAACAATGTCTCTAATCAGTCTGTTTAATGGTTCCACTTATTTATTCATCATTCTCTGTTCATAGCGTTCATATTATAATATAATGTAACAAAATATTATTTATTCCAGCACCCTTTGCAGTATGCTCCATAATTAAAATAAAAATATCATAATTATAAATTACTCCTGCATACTTTGCACTCTTCACTGCACTATTGTCTCAACCTGTGTAGTGTGTACATATTGTTTGTTTTGTTGTTTGTTTTGAATGAGTAAGCACATTGTGAGCAATACAATCCAAAGCATAATTCCTTGTATTTTTCCTCATACCTGGCAAATAAAGCTGATTGTGAATCTGATAAAAGTAGCCAGGATGGGAGGCATTGAGTTGAGGAGCCACTGTGCTGAAGCCAGTGGGGGTATTTGGTTTCAGTATTGTGGGTGGCATCTAAATAGGTGTTGATGTGAAGGAAGAGTGAAAGGGAAGAACTGAGCTAAAGTGCCAAGGGTTGGGTGTTACTGATTCAGTGCTGAAAATATTTTCTCTTTACTGGAGATTGTGTGTGTTTCTTCTGTTAAAAGTATAAATGTAACATCTTAACATTTGATAAAGGGAATATCGCAATGTCCGATTTTTCCAATATCGTGCAGGCCTAGTATGAATTTTTTTGACAACAGCGCTGGGCTACCCCACGTTTGATTTGATAAAATAGCTGTATGGGTATCCAACTTATCTAATAGTAAGTTAGCAAATTAATTTCACGTTAGCCAAGGTGGCTTGCGGCCATTTCATCAGAATGAAATGACATAACCTGAATTAAAGTGACTAAATGTAGCTTGAATAAAAAGTCAATACATTAACTTGTAAGTGAACGTGTCATTTCTGCCGGAGTCACGATAGACAGGTTGTTTAACAATGAAGATAACTCCCCTGATACCCCCCACTCTACACTGTCGTCAAAGACCGCCTTTTGCTTTAATTGAGAGACCCCTGTTGGCATACATTCTGTGTTTAAATATAAATTCTGGTTAAATACAGTTTAAAATACGTACATTTGGCTAAACCCACACTACTAGATTATGTTTCTTGCACTGTATTGACTTCTTTGTAGCAATGTTGCAGCATTCCCAAATCTTTGTAATAATAACATTGTACTTGCAGAGTTAATTGCCAAAGGAAACTACAATATTACCCTGATTGTATGAAACAAAAATTCCCTTTTGACTTCATACAATGTTTTGTATCCCTTGGTGTCCCTTGCCAACAGCATTTCCTTTTGGTCATAATAATGATATCATAATGTTTTTGTCACGTCTGATGAACCATAAGTTAGCGGGTGTGAGAAACACAAGTGTGAGGTCTTAAGATCATGGAGCTTTAACGTGAGTACGGGGGCGGGGGAGATTACAGGCTGTGGCTGGAAATCAGAAGAACGATGGGGAATAGTTTTACATGACTTTAAAATGGAAAATGGAAACAGTAGAGTGTGCCAAAAATGCAATGCGCCATGATTTTGATCCACTTCAAGGCCAGGCTAATGTCGGCAGTCCCTCTAGTGGACAGAACTTGTAACAACAACCACATACTGATAATGACATTGACACTGACAATGCACAAGCATGAGTAGTGTAGTACGTATCAATAACAGGTTGCATTTTAGCATAAATATTTGAATTTTATTTGAATGTTAAAAAATAACATTAAATTTGAATAGTATTATAGAGGAAGATTGACAGCTCTAACACATACACACACACACACACACACACACACACACACACACACACACACACACACCTAAAGGTCCCCTGGCATGCAAATTTATTTATTTAACATTTATTTGCATTCTCCCAGCCTGCCTTTGGTCCACCAGTGGTTAGAAATGGTGATAGGTGTAAACCAAGCCCTGTGTCTCCTGCTCTGCCTTTGAGAGAATGAAAGCTGAAAGGGGCCAATCTAGAATCTAGCCCCTTATGAGGTCCTAAGGGGCAAGGTTACCTCCCCTTTCCCTGCTTTGCCCGCCCAGAGAATTTGGCCCACCCATGGGAGAGAGAGAGAGACATCATGGCTTGCAAATGATCAGAGTTGGTCAAGGCCACACCCCTACCCTCCACCTTGCCCTGACTCACTTTCTCTCATCTTGTTCTGTTTGTTATTCCATGGATCACAGTTTCTCTCACTTCTCTCTTTCTTACCCCCCCTTCCCCCCCCCCCCTTATACTTCACAGCCACCTCTCTGCTTGCACATATTCCCAATCACCTGTTTCTTCTTTCACACATCAGCTCCCAATTTTCCCTCCCTCCTTTCCCTCTTTTTGATTCTAACCATTGAGCTAAGTGTCATTGTTTTTGCACCATTCTATTCCACATCATGGCAACTCCCCCGTCTCTCTCAAAGCGTTTATCACCTGGTATAGTGCTTATCTGTCGTCTCTGGGAATTGCATGATGCAAATTGAGTAGGTGGAGATGTTGGGTTGTGGTATGAGGAGACTTGAAAGATGACAGATTCAGATGTCTTCAGATTAGATGCAGCTGTATTTGAACACATTACCTGGAAATGCACAGTGTTCAGCATTCAAAACCATCTCTAACTCCATTGTGACTTTCTACTGTATTTATTGTTCTCTTTCTGCTTATGTACAGTATTCTGGGTACACCTTTTAAATAACCTCCTCCTAACATTTAGTTTATGAGCAGTATGTTTCTCTCATCACTCTGGCGTCTATCTCAGCTGTCTTACGGTAGGCAGAGGTCAAAGATGAACAGATAACCGTAGACATAGTCTTGGAGCCTCTCGTTTGACACTGCAGAAGTGGA
Source organism: Etheostoma cragini (assembly GCF_013103735.1). Lineage (NCBI taxonomy): Eukaryota > Metazoa > Chordata > Actinopteri > Perciformes > Percidae > Etheostoma > Etheostoma cragini. The sequence continues at coordinate 22,887,191 of NC_048409.1, forward strand.
ATCTCTGTCTACCCATGTCCATCTGTCGTCCAGTCTCACTACAATCTAATTCACATGTCAGTAAACTAGGGCTAGAGCTATCAATTATTTTAGTAATAGAGTATTCTACCAATTTATTTGATTAATCGAGAAATCAGAAAAGAAATAGTTTTGCTTTATGCAAAATACAAAAGAAAGGTTTCCTTTTTTTGAAAAAGCAAATACAAAAGAAAGGTTTCCTTTTTTTGAAAAAGCAACATTTTTATTGCCTAAATTGCATACAAAAACAGGGATACATTAAGGGGCTTGGTGGCATATGTATAAATGCCTTAGAAGCATAGATATAAGATACATACAACACTTCCCTTGAAGGCGTGAAGTACTGTGCAAATACATTAATAAAAGCCTCCCACTGACAGCACATCTACTGAGGCAGTGTTCTCAGACACAGACAGACAAACTTGAAATAAATGAAATTGCTGATGAAAGAAATCATGTTAATCCAATAAGTTCCATTTTTTCAGACCAAAGTCAAAACATGTTCCCTCTGGCAGACTGGGGAAGGTTATTCGATTTCTGAATATGAAGTGGTTTTTGTCCCCCATGTTCTCATAACATGTCTCATAGCTTGACTGAAGGAAGTCATTTACACAGTAAATCATTTCGTTGTGTTAATAAAGGGTGGACAGCAAAATGGCAAAAGAACTGCCAGAGGCAGTTTGGGGTTGCCCAAGGACACTTCAAAATGCTGGCAAGAAGGAACCACCAACCCACTTAAATGTCAGTATGTAACATTTTACCAATTTTGTGTACCAGTTTGTTCAGGAATGTCTCGCCCTACTCTGCCTCTTATTGGCTAATACTTGTTGCCTTTGTCGGTTGGGTTGGTTAGGTTTAGGCACCTTGACGCAATGGTGTGTCTTACCCAGTGACTGGTTGGACATGTTTCAGGACCTTGGGGAGAGAAAATAAATAGAAATTGGAAAAGTCAGACTGAGGTTGGTAGTATTCTATATTTTTATAATTGTCAAGAAATCCTCTGAAAAGAAGGTTTGTCTCAATATTTTACAACTTCTGTTAAGAATTGCAGGAACAGATTCACAGTATAACCTTTTTAATAGTCATCCACATTCCAACCTTGTATCACAATGATTACAGGCAAAGTTTTGTACACTAGACATTTGATTCTGGAAATAAAATTGCAATGAACAATCTTGAGGTCGGAAAATTCAGAATTCATAATAATCAGTAAAGCTAGAAACTAACATTAAACAAACTCAATTTTAACAACTAAATCAGAAAATTATTTTTTCAGTCACTGCAAAATTGCTTCAGTCTATTTGTTGGGGATGATCGGGCAGATTTTAATTTGGTGCTGCAGTGAATATTCAAAGCAGGACGGATCATGTTGGATCAACTCAAAATTAAATTAACAGAGCCTTTGTTCATGAAGGTACTTCAGGCTCTGTGCAACACAGGCCTGTGCAATTTATTTAGGAGAGACTTTATTTGCATAATACAGTAGGTAAGTATATATATATGATTACTTGAATCTGCAATATTTAGTGAACTCATTATTTAGCTGGCGGGATTACAACTGTCCTCTCTTACCACTTTTATAGCGTTGTTTTCAGCCGCAACATACATTTCCTCATCTAGAAAGATTTAAAAACCTTAGGTACACGTCCTTCGCAGCACCAAACAGCAGACAGACAAAGACACTAAAAACAGACCTAAAAGAGTGGATAATGGACTCAAAATTGAATATCAAAATGAATGATGTCTCTCTATAGCTTCTTGGTCAACTGTTGGATAATGATTGTGCTTATCAACTTAATAGACAATTGTATGTCAATGTTTTGTACACATTTTGTTTGCGCTGTTCCCAAGTGGCCAAAACAATCAGTTATTGCAGGTTAAATATTTTGCTTTTTTTTTTGTTTATCGTCAGCATTACAATCACACAATAATACAATGAAGTTAAAATTAAATACTAAAATTAGAATCTATAATTGTTTACGGTCCACATGTCGCCCACATAAGTGATCCAAAGTATTTCTGCATTGTTATTTTCTTCTCCTTATTTATCAAAAGAGGTATTTTAAATAACTAAAACCAAGAGGAAACTTGGCTCCTAGAATGCTTCCAAAAGAAAACAAGAAACTAGATTACATTTAAGGACACTTATTAGTCCTGGGCAATTTGAGTCCTGGCCAAACTCTGCTCCAAAGCTATAATCATATGGTCATTTTGTCCCATTCTAACTTTAAGTAGCTCAGGAGTGTTGTAGCTCTTTGTTTAGCCCAGCGGGCAATGCTCAAGATTGCAATGCTCTCCTCCGTTAAACCCATTTATTTCTGTTGACAGCTTTATTATAGCTTTCCACTCATTTGCATAGGTAATCAGCCCATACTTTCAGAACCTGTTAAGATTCAAGATGGCAGCCACTAATTGGAAAAAGGAAGGCAATAAAGCACCATTTGAGCTTGTGTTTCCAACTTACTTTCTTTGCGTTGGCACCTAATAAAGTGAGATCCTTGCAGCTTGGGACAGATTAACTTGTTTTATTGTTTTTTTTGGGCCTCAGATGAAACATATGCAGCAGGTTAATTGCATTGGCCCTGCTGGTAATGGCAAAACAATTGTCTAAAGCATATCATCTTTTCTAATCTGTGGCTCTTCCACAATGCTGACAATAACAGTCAGGAGAGAGGGTCATAGAGTGACAGACAGAGACAGAAAGCAGCTTCACAGTGACCAGTGTATTGATGTTCTGTGTTTACAGCTGTGATATGTACCTGACTTAAGCAGCAGAGGAATAGAAAAAAATAAAATTTCATAACAATCTGGCCTTGTCAAACACTTGCTATCATGAAACACACATACTCTCTCACACACACACACACACACACAGACACACACACACACACACACACACACACACACACATTTGTTTGCTCTGCATGCCACGAGAGCATGGCTTGTGACTCCTGCCGTTGCAGAAATTGAAATTTTAATGAAGTGAGCACAGCAGTGGCCGTCTCCTCACACTTCCCAGTGCGGCATAATGGCACTTTAGCCACACTGCCCAAAAATGAACCAGTGATTTTATTAGAGATGATATATTAGAGAGGTATACAACTCCATCAGCCTCTCTCCTACAAACTGAAAAAAGACCTACACCTTTGTATTTAAGTGTACGAGTCAGGCAAAATCACATAAATGCTAACATTTTGATTTAAATCTTTCAAAAGGTTGTGTCTGAAACATTTTGAAGAGAAAAGAGTAAGTGGTAAATTGGTGATAAGGTAAAATGTATGTGAGTTTGGTATTTGCTGCTTTGGTGTGATCGCACACAAATACTTGACTTTCCCAGGCAGTGTCCTGGTGTATTTCTAGATTTGATAACAAATATACATGTGGAAAAGCAACCCATTTAATGTAACTTTCTTGCTATTTCTGTTTTGCAGTGCAAACAGTGAGCAACGATGTCAGTATGCAGTGTCGTCAGCAGTGCCTGAATTGGACTAAAAACTGTGCCATTATTCTAATTCAGCAGTTGCGTGACATGATAATAGCAGGTGTCTTGGATATACTTATATCTGTACGCATGTCTTGGTAATGTATTACTTTAAAAAAGTTTGTATTTCATTGCATACATTAAGGGCTTGACGTTAACCTTTTTTGCTCACAAGCCATTCTAGCTATAGTACTGGATCAAAGGTGTCCTCCTGTGTCAGGCAGTGGCATAGTAGCTCCAACAATGAGGGTTACAATAATATGAGTATCCAATAGAATCATCGATATTTACGTATTGCAAATCTTTAATATATAATTTATAAGTGTAGGCATAGCCTTCTAAGGGCTGTCACTATTGGGTTAACCCCCTTCGCGATTTCTTTTGTGCCCTTTTGCCCAGCACGGGCATCTATTATGTCCACAGTTACTGTATATCCCAGTTGAGTGACCATAGATCTGCTCCCAAAATCAGCATTTTTCCTCAGCAAATTTTGGTGCAGCAAATGTTGGTGACGAGGGCCAAGCCTATACTAGTTGTATGAAAAAAAGGGACACGGACACTGAAAACATTTGATGTAAAAGAAGGGTTTGGCTGTAAAGTGGGCACGCTTCCGGCCCCTCTAATGGAGAGGAAGGATGGTGAAACCCTCTCACTCTCTTGGCTGACGTCAAGGTGAGGAGAAGCGCTGTTTTCAGTGACAGCATACTGAGAGAGGCTCGTAAAGAGGATTCCCTAAAACTTGGAGCACCAGGGCTAAGTCCCATTGGGGTGTGAGAGAGCGAACAACGGGTTGTGTCTAATTCCCTTCAAAAACACTTAATCAGGGGGTGCGCACAAACCGAACTCTCTCCATAACCCTCGTGGCAGGATGAAATGGTCACTGCGTAGGCTTTGACTGTTAACAGAGCCAAGACATTATCCACCAATGTTTGTAAATAAATTAACACAAGGGGAAGAGGGCATGATGTGGGTTCTGCACCTTTCTCTATGCACCAGCGCTGGAAAGCGAACCTGCTTAACACGACGTAGTGGAGGGGGTTCTCACGCCCTGGATAGTACGGAGGGTGGAATATTGTGCCATTCAGCCACGACAATGCCGCGGTAGTTGCTAAGGGAACCCAAGCAGTAGTTGAACCAGAGTCGAGAACTAGGCTGCGCTTGTGCGCTCCAATGCCACCAGAATGACTGACAGGTTCTCCTCCTGCATCCATGCCATGAGAGGAGGGATCAGAAGGAACCAGGGGGAAAGTGTATAAGAGGGCTCTGGCCCAAGGTTGGTGGGAAAAGACGTGAGGCAAACAGATCCACTTTCACTCTACTGAACCTGCTCCACAGCATCTGAACAAAAGTTGGATTAAATTTCCACTTGTTGTGAGAGGGCGAGAGCCAGGCTAGCTGTTTGCAAAATTGCAATGTAAGTTTTTCATCAGATTTTCTTGTAGTTTCTTGAGTTATTACATTATTTGAGTCAGATCTCAGGAGTTTAAAAAGCAAGACGCGCTGCTCTTTCCAGTGTTAGTAAGAAAAAGTTTTGTGTGCTGTCACTACAACAAACACCCCTTTTTTCTAATGACTTTAAGTTCATAATGCACTTTACAACAAAGTCAGCCCTGCAGCACACAGTGCACACATTTGTTGTGTTTTTTCCTCATTTTTTCATTGACAAAGCATTACATGTCATACATAATAATTGAAATAATTAACGACTGAGCGTACAAGATAGGTCTGAGTATAGGTCATCATGGACATCAGCATGTTTGCATTGTCATTATGAGCATGTTAGTATGCTGACGTTAGTATTTAGCTCTAGGTACAGCCTCACAGAACTTGCTAATATATAGCGGGGCTCAAATGTTTGGGCACCCCAGGTAAAAATTTGTGTTATTGTGCATGAAGAAGCCAAGGAAAGATGGGAAAATCTCTGAAAGGCATCAAATGACAGATTAGACATCCCTATAATATGTCACAAAAAGTAAGATTTTATTTCCATTAATTACACTTTCAGAATAACAGAAAACAAAAAAATGGCTTCTGCAAAAGTTTAGGCACCCTGTAGAGTTTATAGCATCCGCCGCCCCCTTTGGAAAGCTGAGACCTGACAGTGTCGTGGATTGTTCTCAATCTTTGTCTGGAAAGACCAGGTGATGTCAATCTAAAGGTTGTAAATGCCTAGACTTATCTGACCTTCTAAGCAGTTGTCTAGAAATATGAAACTGCAAATAGTTGACGCTCACAAGCAGGAGAAGGCTATAAGAAGATAGCAAAGGATTTTTTTTAGATGTCTGTCCGGAATGTTATTAAGAAATGGCAGTCATCAGGAACAGTGGAAGTTAAAGCAAGAGCTGGAAGACCAAGACAATTATCAGACAGAACAGCTCGCGGGACTGTGAGAAAAGCAAGTCGAAACCCACGTTTGACTGCTTAATCCATCCAGAAAGACCTGACAGACACCGGAGTTGTACATTTACACCGCAGTTGTATATTTGTACAAATGGAAGAGTCATCAGAAGAAAACCTCTTCTACTTCCTCACAAAAATCCGCGTTTGAAGTTTGCAAATGAACATATAGACAAGCCTGATGCATTGTGGAAACAAGTTCTGTGGACCGATGAGGTTAAAATAGAACTTTTTGGCTGGAATGACCAAAGGTACGTTTGGAAAAGAAAGGGCACAGAATTTAATGAAAATAATCTCTGTCCAACTGTTAAGCATGGGGGTGGATCAATAATTCTTTGGGGTTGTATTGCAGCCAGTGGTACAGGGAACATTTCACTAAGTAGAAGGACAAATTGATTTAATAAAATTTCAGCAAATGTTGGACGCTAACTTGATGCCATCTGTGAAAAAGCTGAAGTTAAAGAGAGGATGGCTTCTACTGATGGATAATAATCGTAAACACACCTCAAAATCCACGGTGGATTACATCAAGAGGCGTAAACTGAAGGTTTTTCCATGGCCTTCACAATCTCCTGACTTCCACATTATAGAAAAATCTATGGATAGACCTTAAAAGAGCAGTGTGTGACAGACAGCCCAGAAATCTAAAAAACTGGAAGACTTTTGGAAGGAAGAATGGGTGAAGATACCTCAAACAAGAATTGAAAGACTCTTGGCTGGCTACAAGAAGCGTGTCCAATCTGTGATACTAGCCAAAGGGGGCAGTACGAGGTATTAACTCTGCAGAGTGCCCAAACTTTTGCAAACGTTGTTATTTTGAAAGTGTAATTGATGGAAATAAAATCTTACTTTTTGTGACATATTATACAAATCTGTCAAGTCTGATCTGCACAATAATACAAACTTTCACCTGGGGCACCCAAACCTTTCAAGCCCTACTGTAGTTGTTCTCTTTGTAAGTCATGTCAAAAAGCCTCCTCACAGTTTTGTTTTGGAATTTAGTGTGTGCAACTTCATGGCCACTGTCATCTGTGAGACATTGTGTGTTGCCTAAAAAATCTTCCGTTTAGTCTGTTTGAATGCTCTCAAATTAATAAATAATTTAATAAATAAATACAATTATCTGGACATTTTAACTTGCATTGTCTAAATATACTTGTATTTTTTTACCATCCCATTGAAGTTATACATTAATATGGTTTGTGCAGGAACAAAATGCTGAAAAAACTAAGTAATTGTGTTGTATAGGTAAATAATTTACTTTCTCTGAAGACACTGTTAGCTGGTATGTTTGACATAATAGCACAGGCAGTAGTTTGTGTACATAGAAAATAATTAATTAGCATAATTGCCAGTTCAGTTGGAATTTCAACAGCAGATATCTGGTAGTACAGTACATATGGCGTGTTTATAGAATGTAAGTGTGTACTACAATTGACAGAAATAAGCATTCTTGAACAGAATGAATCAGTCATGCTTTTGTCAAGATACACATTTTGTTTATTAATACAGTGCCCATGGTTTTGTTTTTTTATCCAGGGCATAAAACTCTCACACAGTTTGACTTTAACTTTGCAGTACCACACCGGTGTTTCCTGTTTGAACATTCTCAGACACTTTCACATGTAGCAACAGCCTTTTTTCAAACTGATCTTGATTTGCGAGCAAGCGCAGTTCTTGTGGCTTTGTCAAAGATACATGCACTCGCCTGCACTTCTGACTTCCTCGCAGAAGCAAAACATGTACAATAGTACAGAAAATGGAATGGAGCGGGATATGAGGAACACGCCGTACGCTCTGGTGTTTGGATCTGTAATAATGCTGGGTCTGCCTCTCAATGCTGCGTCGCTGTGGATTCTGTTACGCTGCCACAGCCTCAAATCCCCCAGTGTCGTCTTCATGGTCAACCTGGCACTCTCTGACCTCCTGCTCGCCATCTCCTTGTCTATGAGGGTCTACTTTTACGCCATAGGCACCTGGCCTCTGGGCAACAAGGCATGTGTCTGTTTCACAATGCTCTTTCGCAACAACATCCGCTCCAGCTCCATCTTCATCACCTTCATTAGTGTGGACCGGCTGCTGGCTGTCGTCTACCCTCTGAGGTCACGCCATCTCCGAACCGCTTCATATGCCTTGAAAGCTGCTGCGCTCGTTTGGCTGTTTCTGTTGGTGGTGAACATCCCAGAGAGTGTGGAACTTTCAAGATTTTTAGACAAAAACAATAAATCTACCTGTTTTGAAATCAACATAATCCACAAATTGCCTTATCTTCAGCCTGTATTGGTGCTCACCATGCTGGCAGTCAACATTGTGTCCACTGCTCTGGTGGCTAGGACTCTACGCAAACAACTAAATGACTCTGCAAGGATATACAACAAGGTGAATGTCTTGCTTATTTTTGCCATGAACCTGATGATGTTCACGGTATTCTTCTTGCCTGTGTCACTGGTTGTCTTCTTTAAAAGTTGGTTACCTGCTCGCATGACATTGGTATGTCTTGCAAGTGTAAACTGCTGTCTGGACCCTCTGTTGTATTACTTTTCTTTTGATGGTTTCTGGAAGAGCAAAGAAGATGTGGACACCTCTGTTGCAAGAGAATAGTTTGTGATAACAATAGAACGGGACAGGTGGGGTTAAATACAATTTAAACAATTATGTCTGTTTGGATCTGCAATATAATTGTCACAAGGTGAAAATGTACGTATTTCTGATTTTTATTTTATTTTCATAGCATTAGTAGCTTTGCCACTTGTCAGGCTGTCATTGTAAATAAGAACCTGTTCTTAACGACTTGTCTGAAAAAAAATAAAGGTAAAAAAGTGATTGTTGACCTGAAACAGAGATACAGATTTAGGTTACCTTCACAGCGCTATTATTTCCCCACCCCCCTTCAAATCTGATACCAAACTGATGTTTCCTGTTCCTTGAGAACAGTGAAACCTACGCATGTGACACAAGCCCCCTATTTTTTGTTGTTGTTGCCATCTGAGTTGCGAAAACCTAAATAAAATTGGATCTCCAGGCAAGTTGTATTGAATACACAAACTGTCCTGCGTTACCATCAATTTAAATAATCTCACTGTTCTGTCAGATTCGCAACTTTAACAAACCGTATGAATGAGTCATAGGCCAGGATAGAAAATTGTCTAACAATGTATAGATCAACAAGCCACAGACACATATGTTCAAATTTGAGTCATTCAGTAAATTATTATTTTTTGTCTGAAATCCACCAGCCTTTTTCATATTATACCAACATTTGAAGCATCCTGAGCCTTGTTGGTTACTACAGAACTCAACCCACAGTAGTTTTATTCTTTTTATTTTAAAGAACTATACAAAAACATTGCAACAAAATACAAAAAACATCACAACTTTTATAGAAGTATTTTACAAAAGCTCCTGCAAAATCAGACATTTTGGTCAGCAACTATCCTCAAAAAAGGCTGTGCAATCCTGGAGGGACTGATATAGTCTTGATAAGCACTTAAGTTTCTTTAATGTCAGGGCCCAGAGAAAATGGTACCGTTGCATTTACCAGAAAAATCAGTTCAGGCTCTATTGTGCCCTGCATGCGGTGATGAAACAGCCAGTCTAATCAGAGAAGGACCCACTCTGAGAAAAGACCCACACCGTTGTATTTAAGTGTGCGAGTCATAACTCACATAATTGCTGTCACTGGAGCAGACATTTTGATTTAAATCTTTCAACACGTTGTGGCTAAAACATATTGAAGGAAAAAGAGGAAGAAGTAAATTGGTGATAATGTAAAAGGGGGAAGTTTTGTAATTGCTGCTTTGGTGTGATTGCATACAAATACTTGACTTTACCAGGAGGTGTCCTTGTGTATTTCTAGATTATGTAACAAAAAGCAACACGTTTGATGCAGTTTGCTTGCTATTTCTGCTTTGCAGTGCATACCGCGAGCAACAATGTCACTATGCAGTGTCGTCAGCAGTGCCTGAATTGGACCAAAAAAGGTGCCATTACTCTAATTCAGCAATTGCGGGACATGATATCAGCATGCATCTTGTATATATTTATATTTCAACCTGGTCTCATGTTAGTTTGCGAAATGGTCATGTTGTTTTGATTAATTGATTGTACAGGTTTATTGTGTGTACAGGTCAATGATTATTTGAACATGACCATTATACAAACTGCCATGACACTGGGCTGCTTTGGGGGATGCAACAACGGGGAAATGAAACGCTGTACACCCGCGACAACAACAGGACAGACGTGGTTAGAAAGAAAATTAACGCAGAAAGGAACTGCAACAAGCGGGAGGCGATCCCCGGTCTCCGGGATGAAAGTCTTGTATTATTTGACCCCTCAACCTACCCGGCCAATCTCCCGCGTGCAGTCTTTTTAATTCTACTCGCTACCGTAATTGTTCTGTGATCACAAAAGAAGCTTCCCATTGAAATGCATTACTTCAAAATTCGTAATTAACACACACAAATAACTACATTCACGTCTTCTGTACACAAATCAGTAGATTACACAGTATCTCCAGCAATCAGGGTTACAATAACACCCAATACAATTATCCATATTAACAAGCACATTTTCAGCCCTCCTTTCTCGGGGTTAAAGAAAGTGGCAGTACTCAAAACAAGTTCACACAGATGAACTGACATATCACACATCTACAGGAAATGTCCCACAATGACAAATCGACAAAGTAGAAACTGTCTTATGTTATGGCCCTGACCTGACAGTTGGCAGAACGAGTTGGCCAAAAAAAGTGCCTCGGAACACATCGAAGCGATGGCGACTGTTTTCGGCAACTGAGTGAACGAATGTTTCACTGTTTTTCTTCCAAAGAGGGATTGTTGACCTTAAACAGAGATACAGATTTGGGTTACCTTCACAACGCAACTGACTTTCAGTGGTTAGTTTCCTACCCCCCTTCACATGTGACACAGATCTGATGTTTCCTATTTGTGAACAGTGAAACCTATGCATGTGAACCATTTTTTAGTTACCCTCTGAGCTGCAAAAATCTGAACAAAATTGCATCGATTACACATCAGTTTGGATAATCTTACTGTCTTGTTAGATCTGTGCCACCTATGGCAAGTTGGGTACATGGGGCCTTAATAGGAAAAATTACACAACAACCAATAGGAGCTTTGTGTTCAATTTAGTCAATGTCATATAAACCTACAATACCTGCATATACTTTGACATAATTGTGCAGATGTGAGGCATCTAATACACAAATTTAAAAATGCTTCAACTTTAAAATGGTTCCCTTGCTGCCTTTTGAGCAATGTGAGTAAACTAAAGTAAACTTGAATAATATAGCTCATGAGTGCTTGCTGAACTTGACACAATACAAATGTGGAAACGCAGAATTCTTTTTTCAAACCACAATAAAAATGTTGATGATAACAATTACTGTTTTCATTTGAAATATCATTATTATCACAGTGGATTGCCACGCTGTGGAAATCATGTGTTCAATCCTTACCAGATTCATCTGAGTCTTCTGAAGTTGACGATAAGGAAAACAAGTAAATAAGTAGTGGTGTTTCTTTAATTGGTTTACATATTGTTCTTTATGTATTAGCTTGAATATTTGGATTTGTGTTAATTAAACCTGCACTACTGGAAATGTTCCTGACAAATAAGCTGTTCACTTACTGAACCCTTGTTTCTCTGATGTTAAAAGTTATACTTTTGATAAGGTTTTGCCCATATTTTTGTAATATAGTAAACATTGTTATACTTTTCGAAACTGTGTCAGCTTGTGCAGGCCTATCAGCGCTTTCTGAACATATTGAACACACTTTTAGAAATACCGTGATAATACCGAAAACTAATAATAAAGTATTTTTTGTCACTATGACCTATGAGGTTATAATATGAGCTTCAATTTTCACACCATCCCATTCCTAAGCCACACCCACAATCTTTTTTTTTTAAAAACTGTCCCGGGACTTGTGTCGCATGTCAGTCAGTATGTCCTGAAAAAAAGCTCCAAAGTTCATTCAAGAGTCTTGACGCTAAAGGAGACTTTTAGTGTGAATAACGTGGCAAATGACCAAGCATCCGTATTGTACTCGATGGGAGAGTGTGAATGTGTTGGTACAAAATGGGTTAAATGCAGAGGACAGTTTTAGTTTCAATGCATGTACAGTAATTGCTGAGAAATGATGTAGGACACTTTGTCTAAATCTTTACCTATGAATTAAAAAGTCTATTGATTTTTTTTACACTACAAGAAAGAAGTGCCTCTGGAGAAGTTTCCCTTTTGAACTACTTAAACTATAGTGAATTTTAAACAATCAAAAGTTATGTTTACATTGAGTGTTTCTGACCAAAACACATTGTGTGTTTCTGTGAGGTCCAACACACATGTTCAATGGATTTCCTTTCTCATAAAACATTTCTAAACCCATTTTCACTTTTACTGTCTGTGGTGCTGCATCGCTGCTTTTCTCAGAGCATTCCCACCACCAACCTAGCAGTATAGCATGAAATCGATGTGAACCACATTACCCACGTGCATGTGGGGAAGCAGGTGCATCCTCATGCACAATACAATTTTGAAACATTGCATTGACCCATAGTGCCACTATCAAAACCTCCACAGATTATCTTTTTTACTTTGAATTTAGTGAAGACCAGCAGCACATTCATTGAACTCATCATTCCAACTGACTTCAAGTCAGAAGAACTCATACATAACAGGTCTTAAAATTAAACCTAGGAATGTTTGCATTTGAATAAAATTTTAAATATGTAAGTTTTATTATTAAATGCAATACTTTCATTTATATTTTGCTATTCTTGGCACGCTGGTCTTGAATTTTTTTAATTTCATTTTCATTTGACTCTTTTATGCCTCATATATGCAGATGGCATCAAAATGCTTATGGTAAACTCAGTTTAGGAATAAGACATAATCCTTCTTCTTTGGTGGCTTTTTTGTTGTGATTGTTTTTAACATTGTTTTCTAGTGTGTTCTTGGTTAAAAACCATGTGATGCAGCCAAGGCTTTTGTGCTGTTTTCCAGTGTCTCAGTTCTGAAGCTAGTAGCTTTCAAGTCCCGTAAGCTTTTGCCAAATGAAGGGGCATCTGTATGTGCCTGTAGGAAAAATATCCAAAAAGGATCTTGATTTGAAACAATACAGATGTAATGTCTGGACACAGACACTGGGGATTAGCTGGTGACAATTAGGACACATCAGGTAAACCGTTGACTTCATGGAAACATAACAACATGATAGAACCCTGCCCTACTGTCTTTTTTTTGTTTTGTTTTTTTGTTTCTTAACTAGGCCACTAAAACACATTCAAAGTACAAACGTTCTGTGTATCCTGTGCAACTATTTTGATTCTTTTCCATTTCGTTTACATTTCCTCAAGTGCCCCATCTATTTGTGCTCTGAACTTTCACTTTAAACCACATTGATTCCCTTTAGGTACAAGAAAATAGTTATTTGTATGTGTTAAATGTTGTGCCTTCTTAATAAAGCCCGGCCTTCTGTACTGCTGCTGCCGGCCAGATCTTGCTTTCTCATGACCCTTCTTAAATTGGACCAGCTTGGAGGAGGTTTCCTCTCTCGAGCTGCTCCATGTATGTTTAATGTGACCTTTGTGCGTGACCTCTACAGGAGGAAGTTCAATGAAGAGAGGCTGAACAGAAAACACACCCTACGTTATACAGCCTCACCTCTGTGTTGAGTTTTAGCTATAATCAGTACTGCAGTCCCTGTTTGCTCAGTCTTATCCTTGTGCTGAGGCTATGAAGTCAAATCATTTCAAGCTGCTATTTCAGCCCAATACCAAACAGCCTATATGTATGATTATGCTTTTATTCAGCATGGAGCAGAAACTGGTTGACTTTGTTGAAAGGGAAATGGTTTAGAACCAAACTGTCTTTAAGCTTTTTTGTGTGTGTGATTGTTTTAATTTTTATGTCTCTATGTGTGTATGTGGGTATCACGGTCAAGCTCACGTTTGTTTAGAGCGCTCTGTCTTTTATAAATAAAGACTTGCTAACCCTATACCCGCAGTGTAAAAACAGGAAATACACACATATTCTCTCTCTCTGTCTGCGTCACTCTCTTTCCTACTTTCAGTCATACAGGAATAAATTACTGACATTACAGGTATATTGAGGTCTGCAAGCGTTGTTGCCAAGACCCATAAATAAGCCTGTTGAGCTGCAGCCAAGTCTGCTTTAGACCAGAGAAGGACCGCTATCAAAGGCAGCAGCAGCAGCTTTGGTGACTGTTGTGTCAGGAAGCACAAAGAGCCAACAAACTGAGTAAAGAGGAAAAAAGGGACGGACATAAACAAATACTAAGCTACTGAATGGACAGGGGAGACACCAAAGAGCAGAGGAACATCAATCCTCCAGCATTTGAAGCATGAAGAGAACCCAAAGATCATTCTAACAGATGGAAATGTTCAGGAGGTGGCTCAGTGCAACGTTTTTCTCAATGTGACATTAGGGTGCGTAAAATGCATGTTAAAACCACATGAAAGAAGGCTGAATCCCAATCATTTGACTGCAACTATGATCTATGATTATTACAATTCTGTTTTCTTTGAAAAGCTCTTCGACAGATTTTTTTTGATGGCTATATAAACATGAAATTGAATTATTGGTGGCCGTAAGCTAGGGTTAGCAAAAGGCTAAATTAGTGGTTGTCTAGCACGTTTATGTGTCTTTCACTCTGCCGGATTCCGCATTTGGTCCTCGTAGCTGGACAAGGACCAACATAACAACATAACCACGTCCAACAAACCGTTGTTAGTGCAAGGCTAAAGACTAACTCCATCAGACCAGCTCGTCCTACTGTTCTTACAACAAGTCCGCTCCCTGGATAATGTGCACATTCTGTGATAGAGTGCACAGACTCTACAAACATTTAAATCACTGCTTAAGACGCACCTGTTTGCTGCAGCTTTTAACCCTCGTTAACCTGGATTATGAAGTTTTAAAGTGGTGTTGTTTGTTTCCCTGTGATGTATTTTGGTTGGAGTTTTTTTTTTACTCTTGTTATTTATGTATTTGACATTGACCCTGTTCAGCACTTTGGTCAACTGCTGTTGTTTATAAATGTGCTATAGAAATAAAATTGACATTCACATTGACATTGACATAATAAACTTGACTACTTTTTGTACACAATTTTGTTCCTCTACGTACAGGACTGTATATAGATTGATCAAAATAAAGTATCTTATTTAATAGTTTAGTAAACAGAACTTTTACAGAAGGTGCGTGCTCACACATCTGCATTTGCCGAACAGCCAGTAGGAACTCTCTCTCTCTGAAATGACCTGTGATTGGACAAAGTCTCCCATTGGGCTAGATTTACTAAAGCCTGAATACAGAACAATTGAGAGGATGCAAAGTTTAAAAAGCGTTTAAATGATTGTTAATACATTTGTGTTGATGGTGATTAAGTGCTGAATAATAATTTGCAAAGTCTGTGTTGCATTATTTTACAACAATTATGTTACTCAACATATATTGATCTCACTTTATCACTGTGATGGATTGCTCAATTTAAAAAGGTTTAAAGATCCAGCTAAAATATTTTCCTATTTTACTACTACTAAGTGGAAGACAAGATGCCTGGAAAAGTTACTTTATGCATTTAAATTTAACAAAACCACACCTGCATGCTCTGTAGAATGTTTAGCTGCAATGTAATATGATTTGTAATAAAAGGGCTTAAACTGCACAAACACCAGTATGGTTGTTTTTTTATATTTCAATGGAAACGAGAAGAATAAAAGAGATTACATTAGGTAAAGCAAAAGCAATATGAAAAAAAACAATAGTTTCTATTCTCTTACTGGAAATTACAAACCCTGTTTATAGTTTTCAGTAATGGGATTAAGAGATGCGCAAGGTTTTGAGCAGATGACAACTCCTGGCCCAGTTCCTGCCAGTTAGGCGAGGCAAAACGGGGCCAGAAGGCACTCTCACAGCTTCAGACCTCTGCATGATGTAGGCGGCATCAAAGCGCAGCCACTGACACTTCCTCAGAAAGAGCCGGGGAGAAACGCTGGGGGGATGATGGTCTATCTCTTTGCCTTTCTCTACCTCCTCCTATTCCTCCCTTCGCCTTCCACCCCTCCTCCGCCAGCCCGGAACAGCTGTCAGTGGGAGTATGTTGAGGCACTGCACTCTGTCACACACACTAACTGGAGAGTCAAGGCTGAGAGGGGTGGATGGAGAGATCTGAATTTAGTGACAGTAGAATGATTAGGACAAGTATAAAGCTGAGGAGAAGAGACATCAGGAGAAGCATAGTGAGGGTGGAAGAGGAGATGCCGCATGAAAAAATGGGTTGAATAGAAACATACAAGGTTGATTGTGATAAATAGTTGCAACAAAATTACGTCTCAGTTTAGACATAAGAGAAGATGGCTTCTCGAGTCTGTATGTGATCAGTAAATGAGCACATTAAGATGCATGAGTGTGCTTTTTAATCTGTCACACTGACTGAATAGCTTCGCTCGCATCTTTCACGACAGCCATTACGGCTAGCGTATGACTTTAACGTCATTGTTCTCAGCCCCTCCCTTTGTTTGCGGATTAGACTGGTAAAGATTTGACCGGAGAAAACCCAAGAATATACCGCAAACCAAGACATATTACTGAAGGAAAATGAAAATTGAGCAGAAGTACGTAGGAGGGTGGAGCAAGGCTAGTGCATTCCCTGGCTGAAAGATAAATATGGTAAATGTACTTTGTCAATTTCCTTGGTGTTTGCCGCTGAGGTAGTTAAACAACTCCATAGTGGCAAAGCCCCAGGGATTGATGAGATCTGTCCAGAAATGCTAAAAGCTCTGGGTGTGGAGGGGCTGTCTTGGTTGACACACCTCTTCAACACTGAGTGGAGGTCTGGGGACAGTGCCTAAGGAGTGGCAGAGATTGGAGAAACAACTGAACACAACACTAGCTTCTGATCATACCCAAATAAATGACTGATAGGTAACCGTTTCTTGCGTTCAATAGCTATTAACAAGTGGAAAGCATTTTTTTTTATCTTTACCACAGTGGTTTGCTATGTACATAATTGTGTGCAATCCAATACATGAGATATTTACATTTGGGACAGTTTGGAGTAACCTATTAATACTTAATTTCACTGGAGTAGAGTTTGAAATATAATTAAAGTGCTCATATTGTGCTAATTTTCTCGTTCATAATTGTATTTAGAGGTTATAACAGAATGGGTTTACATAGTGACATTTTAAAAAAAACACCACATTTTTATTGTACTGCACATTGCTGCAGCTCCTCTTTTCACCCCGTGTGTTGAGCGCCCGATTTTAGCTACAGAGTGAGACATCTCACTTCTGTTCCATCTTTGTTGGGAGTCCCACATGCGCAGTACCATGGTAAGGACAAAAAGGCAGTTAGAAGCAGAGTATGAGGGCGGGCCACTTTAGCAGCTAGGTGAGCATTATAACGTGTGTTACACAGTGAAGCACGTTTGTCATGGAAGTAAAGGCTGGACTACCATAAAGGTGTTTGGAGCAGTTTGTGAACAGTGTTTTCTTTTGGAGATGGTAACTCCCTTTGGGTTGGACTTTGGACTATTTCACTTTGTAAACCCATAACGTGCACAAAAAAAGATATATAATACAATAAAGAAAAGGAAAAAAGCCAAAAAGTATAATATGAGCACTTTAAACTTCCGTCAAAATACAAAGGTCACTTGGTGCATTATAAATATATTCACAGAGCATATTCAACTCCTCTGCTTTAAGTATCTTCTTAATTTATCATTGTTATTTACAAAAGATAACTTTTTAACATTTTTCATCATTGTTTTTAACTTCTTCTCATGTTTTTGTCCCTTTTTCAACTCTTTTGACGCTTTTTTTCAATGTCTGCCACTTTTTTGACGTTTTCAACACTAAGTAAAACTAACTTATTAACTTCAGTTTTACCATTATTTTTTGAATTTATGGTCAATAAACCTCATTTATAGTAAATTATACCTAATGTTTGAGTTAGAAAAGCAGAAATTAGGAATTATTTACACTATAATTAATGGAATGGATGTTGATGGATAAGCACAGACTGGAATATGTAAACTCTTACTCAACACTATTTGGAAACCATTTCTTCCAAATGCTTTAAAATTGAATAAGAAAACCCAAAATTAGTGAATGTAGAGATTTGGAGCTGCTCCCCCCGCCACCCGATACCGGATAAGTGGACAAAGATGGCTGGATGGCACACCGTTTTGAGGTTTAACATGCCACAACTCTCTCTTTCTCTCTCTCTCTCACTCTCCCTCTCTCTCTTCCTCTTTTTCTCTGTCCCTCTCTCTCTCAGTGGGGTTGAAGGTCAAGCTGTTCTATTTAGTACTCCCCTCTAGAGGCCTTGAGAACTTCCGTTGTATAATCTGTAATCTTTTTGTTGCATTTGTTTCTTAGATTGTGTGCTTTTCTTTTTACATCGTTTCTGTATTTGCAGTGCATTTTCTAAATGCTGCGCATGTGTTTGTCAAATTAATGAAGATGTTTTCTTAATGTGTTTGTGTTTTGTCTATTTGCATGTGTTTCATTAAGTTGCAGTGTGTTTGCCCCCGTCGGCTACCGTACAAAAAGCATTATGCAACATGTTTGTCTCAGCTCCAAAGAGCGCTGCCTTCCCTGCCGGCGGCAGTGCCTAAAAACTCTTAACTCTTATTTAAGTCCTTGTTGGTGCTTTTCTTGTTCTGTTCTGTTTAGAATCTGACAGCACATTTATTTTTATTTTAGATTTATTACACTACACCATAGTCATCAATATGAAACTTGTCATCTTTTAATTGTTTCCATCATCATTTAGCAACCTAAACAGCAAATGGCTCATAGTAATGTACGCCATGTCACTGATATTACCCAAAGGTAAAATACTGACTGACATTAGACAAATAGAATTGCACAGCCAGGTTAGATTGCCAATACACTATGTATGAGGAAAAACTTTCTGAGCAGACAGACACAGTGTAATATCACATTAGTATTAAAGCTTGTAATTCACCACAGTATTCCCGGGGTGGTTATGGCAGCATAATGATTGTAAATAATGAAAAAGCATTGAACAACCTCAAGAGCGGAGGTGGAATTCTAACCAAATTGGCCCTTTGCAGCAGGGTCTAATTTTGAAAATGGCCTTGAAAAAAAAAATAAGAGTAGATAGAGAATGTATTTTGCCTGACGTAGCTAGGTCAGTGATATAGAAAGTCTTAATAAACTCAGAAGACAACCTGTCCCGCTAAGAAGACTGACTTTCCTAGATTAAAATGAATTATTTTGTTTTTCTGGCTTACCATTTTTGTTTTTTGTTGATGAATGGGTGTAATTTGGAAAAGATCTGTGGCAGTGTTGCAAAGCCTTGATGAATATGAATGGTCTTAAACTTTATAAGCATAATTTGTTATTAAATGGAACTATATATGAAACTGGATCTATATTTTGATTTATTTTACTTTAAAGGTCCTATGTTGTAAAAAGGGAGATTTGAATATCTTTTTTTTTTATTTTAAAGCAGGTCGGGGTGCTATATAAACACTGAAATTTTCAAAACACAGAGAAATACACACTGCTCGTATTCAGAAACGGTTTCTTTAAAGGAGCCGCCAGTGCTTCTGGGCGTTTGGGATGTCACAACTATAGATAAAAGCTGCCGTTACAGTAATTTCATGGCTGCAATGGCAGTGCAGAGGCTCAGAGAGCGTATTTGCCGAAGCCCTGGAAATGCTGACCAATCAGAGTAAACTTGACTTCCTGATCGGGGCCTAAAAGATAGGCACTCAAACTGTGAATACAGGTATATTCACAATTACGAGAACAATGTTTAACGCATGTTTATTAGAAACATGCTTGGATGTTTTTTAAACATTCAAGCATTTAAACACATTTGTAGAAACCCAAATTACCTGAATGAACCTGAAAATTAGCATAATGTGTACAAGATAGGTGATGAAATAAAAGTAATATTATAGTAATCACTAAAATACAAACACATTTAAATATTCCTCATATTGCTTAGGCCTCCTTAAGGTTTCAGCACCTTAGTTTAAAAACCATGCTTTGGTTTATCTTTCACTTTTTTTTAACCCGAGCCCATGTAGACGTTTTTGTCAGCTATAAACCACTTAGGTCATTTTCCAGGGAAAAGACGACCAAATTTAATTTCATCATTGGATGGTGTGAATTCAAATCTGTGCATTGTCCTCGGTTTGTATTTTCTTTTCTCCCTCTAGATAACGCTAGCAATATTTTCTCTGCCTCCCAGAATAATCCTTAAGATAGTCCAAGAGAAAAGTTCCTTTGAGATAGGCTACTCAGGGGAATTGAAAAAGTTATTATTAATCCTACTGACCAGAAAAAAAAACACTTGCATGCAAGCCACCTTAGACAAACTGAAAGACTAAAATAAGGATTTTTTTCCTTTCTTTCTCTCATGGGAGAAAGTACATTTCTCTCTGGCAAAATGAGCAATGTCCATCCAATTTTATTTTTATTTTGCATATTTTATAAGAAATGACAATATTTAACATTTAAGCATAAATGTGATATGAAAAAGACAGGGGTATAAGTCTTAGCATTACAGACAGTTAGATTAAAGTCTGTCAATATTTCCCTCTTTTTCCTAGAAATTCAAACTCAAATACCTTAAACTAAATCCTTGAGTCCAGAAATACCACTGTCGGTAAGCAGTTACAAGAAATTTAGAAATGATGCTTAACTGAAAAGTAAAAGCAGGTATGCCAAGGTTGGCCTACATTGGGCTCCATTATAAATATTTAGTGTGCTTTAATGAGTGTGGCATGCATGACAATAGTATTCAAACACGAAAAGTATTATTATAAGCACTTACAGTAGTGCTAACCTTGTTTGATTTATTGTAAATGCACAATAAACAATGTTTTTTTTTCTCGTTTATGGAGTCAATTAAAATAAGATATACGATACGGTGCTTTTCAATTGTTTTCATTAGGGATTCCTCTTCGTGGCAGGTTCGCTGTAAGCTGGAGTGGGCTGGGATGCCTCAGAGATAGGAGCTGGAGGGAGGGGAGGAAAGAGAGAGAGAGAGAGAGAGAGAGAGAG
>NC_048409.1:22908189-22928880 GCF_013103735.1 Etheostoma cragini
GCCTGAATAGATTTCTCTCCTCCCCGTGACGTCGTGCGGTCTGGTCCTGGGGTGCTTTGCTCTCCGGTCCCGTCTCAGCAGAAACCACTTCAGTTGCTGCCTCGTCCGTCCATCCCCACAACCAGCGTGCAACGTGCGCGTTACGGTGCGGCGAGGTGCGTTACGGGCACCTTCCCTTCTTCTGCTTCTACTCCACGCTGCCTGTCTTGTCCCACATATCACTGAACTGTTTCCACACTACGCTTGGAGAGAGAGAGAAGAGAGAGAGAACCTGAGGCGTTGAATAAGTAGGGAGAGGGCGGAAAGGAGAAGGGCATAGAGAAAGAGAGAGAGTGAGAGAAGAAAAAGAAAGAGAAGAGGAGACAGGTCGCCCTAGTCGCTCTACTTCCCTGAGCTGAAAATCTACCGAGAAGATGCTGAGACTAGCCGGCGTGTTGGCTGTAGTGGCTCTGGGGTTGAGCGCCGCTCACACCAAAGGTACGGTAGGTGAAGGGCAACGTGTGGCGCGCATCTGCGAGTGCGGCACAGTGAATGGAGATGGAGAGGCTGTGTGTGGATGCAGAAAAATAACTGATTGCTAAGGTGCTGATACCGTCACCCTGCGGTATTCTTCTTTGGACATGTGGAGACTGGACATGTAATATTTACTGTATAACTATGCAGCCCTTAATATCAGTTGAGCGTGTTGTCTATGGTGCTCAATGCTTTAGCATATTTCTTTGGGTTATCCTCATGTGGCATCACTCTAGTATTGATTTAGAGACTTGTAGTTTTGTTGTGATCCTCTTCTCCTTTGTTGCAACATTACTAATATATGTATTGTAAGTGTCTGCACATTATTAGATGTTGTTGGACTGTGCCAGGATCCTTCCTGATACGCTTTGATTGTGACTTATATGTAACCCTTACAGTAGGTAGGAGGAAAGTGGAGCAGTTTTGTGTGGAAATATGCAAAGAAGTAGCATTTGGGAACTCCCAGTGCCTTTCAACATTTTTTAAATTAAGAATTGGCAGAATATTATTAACAGTCATGTTATTTGTGCATGTGACTCATAATTAACTTATTGTGGAAAACACAAACTTTAAACCAAATTCACACAACTTATCTCTGGACAGGGACGCAAAGATTTGAAAAGATGAGGAAATCACTCCCAAAGCTAAAAAAAATTAGTATAGATGATTATATCCTTATGAAACTAACGTGCAATTACTGCAATGACTGTAAATGCAGACTTCCTCTACGGGCAAATTGACAGCACACTGACTTATCTCATGTTTTCATATATCGATGATGGTTTGGATTTTATGAGGTTTGTAACATTCAGCAGCAGCATTTGTAAATTGACCTAAACTTTGATCAAGCCATCTTAAATGATGTGCATTATATTAATATGCAAATAAGGTGATTTATCAATAGTCTAATTTTATTCACAGCTGCAATGAGCTTATTACAATTTCATGACAAATAATCCACAAAGCTGAAAACATATAATTAATTACAGTAAGTCCATATGTCATACATGTGTGCCACACTGTTGGCTGTTATCACAGACCTATTTTCAGGTCCACCTGTATCCCCGCTGCAGTAGGACAGCTCAATTCTCCAGTGAACTTGGCATCTGTGTGAGTGAGCGGGTAAATGTGGCAACAGGTTTGTGCTAATCAACTCCCTGTGGACGGAGGTTGGCTTTTACACAGCAAAATAACAAGGTGACACCTGTCAGTTTCGTCTGGCAGCCGACAGACACCACAAGTGTGATAAGCTGTTCATCCTCCTTGCCTCCTGACACAGGAAAGAGCCTCCTATCTAGTAAGCTGGATGGCTGCAGCTGCAATTGTTGTTGTGTGTGGAAAAAAAACATATGCTTATAGACTTGTTGCAGACCGTTACCTGACCCAGAGGTCAAGCTTTTGCCTCTTAGGCACTTGAATTAGGATTTAACTGCAAGCCACGATGAGGTGAATATCATGTGTTGTGGTCAAGAATATGTGTGCTTCCGTAGTCATGCAGACACTGTTTGTTGCCTGTTTGCCGATATTGTGTATTAACCTGAAAAGTTAATACATTTAATACAG
Organism: Etheostoma cragini; assembly: GCF_013103735.1. NCBI lineage: Eukaryota > Metazoa > Chordata > Actinopteri > Perciformes > Percidae > Etheostoma > Etheostoma cragini. Next base: position 22,910,266 of record NC_048409.1, read on the forward strand.
CAAGACCTAACTGGGAACTTGCAGTGTAAAGAGGGATGTATTATTTTTTTCCAGAGCTTGGCTGTGAAGGAATCAAATGATTGCCAAATCAATGGAGGTCGAAAAGGATACACGCCATGATTCTAATTGATCCCTAGGGCCACTGAACAATGCAGTTATATTCAGGAGAAAATAAGAGTCTATTGTGTCTGGATATTGATGGACCCTCACTGCCGTTCTCATTTCCTATCACAAGAAGCAGAACTCATAAAAAGCAACAAACCTAAATCATTTCACATTTCTCATCCCCGGATCTGTTTTTTCATTTCAGATGTTAATGTTTAAAAAGACAACTAAAATAAGGCATTTGTGTCAAGTGTGGCAAAGCATTCGCCACCTTAACACCAATATGCGGAGCTGTTTTCCAGATAACTTTGAAGCACCGTTGCTCCTGTCATTTTCTGTTTAGCCACTGTTTTATTCCAGGAAAGCATGGATCTTCAACTTCCTTTAATCACAGTCAACCTTGAGAATCCAGTCAGACTTAGAGTGCATGTGCGTGTGTCTCTAAATATACTTGTATATACGTAGTATGTGTTTCAGGGTTGTCGGTAATCAGAGCCTGAAGCGCTAACATCCGTCTGTGTGTGTGTGCGTGAATGCGTGTGTGCGTGCGTGTGGATGTGTGTGTGCGTGAAGAGTGAAAGAGTGCAGTCAACATGTTGACAGCCGCCAAGTATGCAAAAGTGATGTTTTCACAAAGGAATTATTGCATTGACAGATGCATGCTGTGGCTCAATCCGTTTCCACAGGACCAACCGTGTCGCTGCCTCGACAGGGAGAATCTTCTGGCAGTGAAGCAGAAAGAGCTATAGAGTTTTTGTCAGTGCTGACCGCAGACCCGCTTTTGTGTAATTCCAAGCAATATGAACTCAGAATTTAGATAGCTCATTACCAACACAAGGCATTTTAATTCAGCTGCCCACAGTGTGGGCAAATTCCTTTTTGCTGCTTTATTATGTCCAGTTAAACACACTGTACTATTTACAGTTTGTAAACATGCAAACAGTTTGAATGGGGATGTCTCTTGGTAAAAAGTTTTAGGCTGTTGCTTTAGTGAAATGCCTACTACTAAGTTGCAGGATTAATTGACACATGTCTTTTTGTTTTCTGCATTGGGCTTCTGCATGGGTATCTGGTTGTGCAAGCTGGTGCTTTTGTGTCTGAGCACAAGAGGTAAAGAAAACCAAGAGGATAGTCATTTGAGAATCCCATTAGCAAATAAAAAATATAACAAAACAGAGTTAGATTTATGTCCCCCCTCTTTGGATAGAGGAAGTGCTTTATGGGAGCACTTCATAAATCCTCAGAAGAGGCTGTGACACAAGATGCTGTACAAATCCTGCTCTGTCCATGGAAAGCAGGCCTCGGCGACATGGAGGAACATCACAGATTTGTTTCATACAATCACTTGGTTTGTCCTACATTTTCGAAGCTTCGCTGATCTTGATGCAGCTCCACGCCATTTCAGAAGTAAGAGGGCTTAGTGGTTTGCAGCAACAGAAGTAGCGCCTGGCCACTGATCCCTGCGCAGTTCTATAGCCATCAGAGGCAAACGATTTAGTCAGGGTGAATAGATTTAAGCTACAGTGTATCTTCTTCAAACAAGAAGGAGCGGGAGGGTTCCTGTGATCCCTGCTGTGATTACTGATAAAGATTAAGCTCTGCAGCATCGTGAACTTTAGCTTTTTAGTGAACAAACGCTGTTTTAATTGCTAATGAGCAATAAAGCCATCCTTTCTGGCTTAGTGTTAAGTATGGAATGAGTGTGGAGTAGTGTTGAGTGGGTGTTTGTTGTCTTCTGTTAAACCTACATAGAAAACCACAAAATGAAAGAAGGTTTTTTCCCTGAAACCTATTTTTCAGTTCTTAGTGTTGTGCATTCCACCTAGCCTGTACACTTACATCTTCCTCCATCTTTGCTCTACATACAGTATCCAACTCTTTTTATTCTACCTTTTGTATTTGTGTTGCGTCCAACTCTATTGTCTTTATAGATGTGGAAAGAGAAGGGAGGAGCATGGAGGTTTCATAGTGGAGTCACAGTGCATGTGAACATGTAGTTCAGTAGCTGACTGAACTGGGTGCACCGCGCAGTGAGTGGGTGTCTCATTTTTCTTTTCTTTTTTAGGTTCTTTGAGTGGTCACGGCTGACCATACTTGGCAGCAGATAGTCAGACAGCCAAGGCACATTGATTTGCCCTACTAAATGTGTGTGAGAGAGAGGGGGAAGAGAGAAAGGAGAACATTATGGGTTATGCAAATTAAGTTAAAATCTCCATTGTCTAGGTCTTGTTTAAGGTGTATTTGGAGAAAGAGAGGACAATACTGGAAAGGAAAGGAAAGAAACTCACAAAAAAAATAAAGGAAAAGAAAATTAAAGGACAGAAACATCAGTAAATTCAAAAAAATGTGGTTAGAATTCTGAAAACTTGGAAACTGCAGTTTCACCACAAAGTCCATTGTATAACTACTCTGACTACTCAAAGCCAACTCATTTGGGATGAATTGGATAACCAACTTTCTCAATCCAATTCTGTTGGGACCTCACTAATGCTTGTTGAATTGGTGCAAATTTTTGCAGCCAAGTTTCAATCATATTTAGCAGCAGATTGAGTGTGCCCATTTTCTTGGAATTGTAGATCACACATATTGATAACAATATTATCAATATTTGTCTGAGAACTTTAAGTACATATGTCATGAAATTGAGAACAGAGAAACATTTTGTTATAGCAAATCTACTTTTGATGAACAATGCATTGCAAGTGTGTTCACATGCTAAAACTTACTATGACCAGAACAGTCAGAAAGCCAGTTAAATATAATATTATTTACTCAACCACATACATTTTAATTAGCAAATATCAGCTAACATTAGCCACGCTACTAGTCATACCAGACTTAATAAGGCTGTAGCAACAAAAAATGCTGAATGTAATGAAGAAAGGGTGCCTGATATTGGTTATGAGTGAATGTTACACTACATGACTAATGATGTGGACACCTAAACACCCATGTGTGATTGTTCTAAAACCATGGGTATTATTCTGCTGCTTTATCACTTATCACATGCATAACATCACTATTGTAAAATGAATTTGTTCATAATGACTTGTATGGTTGAATAAAGGTTGAATAAAAAAATGAATCTGGAACCTGGCTGCAGAGATTTGCTCCAATTTAATAAGCATCAGTGATGTTCCAATGATGTTGGACATTAACACAGTTGGCGTTCCAAATCATCCCAAATGGGTTGGGTTCAAGATGACGTCCTTCTACACCAAACTCAGAAACCTGTTGTGGACCTAACCTGTGTACAGGAGCATTGTCATGTTAAAACAGGAAGGGACACTTGACACATGCTTTTGCATGAAGATTTCCCTGAATTTGAACAGTGAACCTGGGCCCAAGCCAAGTATGAAGACAGGGTTTTCCACATAATTTCTGCCCCCTTCCACTCCTAAAATCATCCCATAACACTATGTTGTCACTAGTCAACAGTTGCAAAGTCTAGTAGCTAAATGAAATTTATTACACTGGAGGGTCAGCCTGCTGTATAGTTTATTCTCTTCTTTCTAATAATACATTGTTTTACTTGTGTGTGAGAATGTGTGTGTACGCCATTACTGCAGTGCTACACCTGGTTCCCACTTCTTAAGGATAATCAATTTTTGTTAGACATTTTAAGTGTCTTCCCAGACTCTCACTGTGCTCTTTTGGTGATTGGCTCTCATGGCCTACAGTACATGGAAAAGACACCACTTATACACATGTACACCCAAGAGCTCACCAGGGCTTTCAAATGACTCCTTCTGCCACCACTCAAGTCCTTCTTTCATCCATTTGCTCCTGTTTTCCTCCAATCACTTACCTCCCGTCCAATCTCACCAGCAGAGTTGCTTCTATTTTTCAGTGCGGGGTGATGACATATATATATGAGACACACACACTGATGAGTAGCAAAGAGTTACACAGAAAGATAGGGCCTGACCTGTCTGTCTCCACCAGCTGAGTCTGGCTAACTTCAGAGGAAATTATCAGAGGGAGAAGATGGAGAGAATTGGAGGAAAAGTGAGAGGATAGAGAAGGTCAGAGAGGAAGTTGCAGATCTTTGTCTCTGTGACTCATAAATCTTCACAGATGACAAGTAGAGCACTCTGAGTGGAGTGCACCCCCCTAGTAATGGACATGCAGACAGAACAAGAGTGGCTGAGTAACTCATAGACAGCTCTCTGCTTTCAGTGTTGACATGTACTGTGTTTGACTTGTGTGAATGTTGGTAATATGTATGTAAGAATTTAAATAGTTAAATCTGATCGGTCAAGTCAAGTACAGTTGACTGATCATCGAATCATCTTTTCTTTCCTAATTTATGACGTTTGCTTGCATTTTTCTACACAGACTAAAGATTTCAAACGCGGATGGCAGCACAAGTTGTTTGTTGTATTTTTGTTTCCTCTTTTAAAAATGTATGTAGAAAAAAAGCACAAAGGTGCACCGCTGTTAATGGAGTGGACTCAGTGGCGGAGATCAATAGACAGACAGACAGAACACGTCACTTAGTTAGCAGGCATGGTTGTAAATAAAACTTTCAACCCTACTGTAATTCCATTTCCCCACCATTGTAGCAATCCACAGACAGAAGGGAAACGACAGGGGAGTGAACGGACAGTAAACAAAACCGCAACAAGCCCCAAACAGCTGTTTCTAAGCTCCTCCCCCTGCTTATGTTAAATCAGAATCAGAGAAATATATTTGATCCTCTGCCTGTGCTATGTTCTTATGTGAGTGCTCTAAATAATAAATATTTTACAAAGTAGACTATATATCATGATTTACTGAGAGAAACCAAAACAATTATGTGTCAGGCTTTCAGCACCCCCGTAAAGCCTGACTGGAATTATCCTTTGTTTCATTACCACAATTTCCACCAATTCTTAGATTGAATTGTTGAATAGTCAAGTATTCACCCCTAATTGTTAAAATCATCTGTTTTCTGTTTTTATTAAAAATGACTATCCATCCATTTATACATTGCCTACACATTCCTATCCTGTACACATTTGCCGGGTGCTTAAATCTATTGCAGCACACACTGGGTGAGAGGTCGTAAAAACTATTATTCCACTGGTCACAATGCTCTAAAAAATGCATTAAATTAGCTCTGACAAATATAAATTATGACTAAATTCACTATCTAAACAATGTTGTCATTGAATGCTGCAAAAAAGTGAATCAGTGTAGTTTCCAAAATGTTGATCTAAGGAAGACCGGACTACATGGATCCCAGTCAGAACGTTTTTGTTAAAACCACTGGCTATTATGTCATATGTTTTGGGGCCATTAATATGCTTGCTTGATAACAATGCTGAAGCTAGTGTAAGGCTACTGCAGTTGCACCTCTAAGGACACCTCCATATTCAGATCAGCCCTGAGTGATCATTGTTTGCCTGTTTTGGGATTGCGAGCAGCAATACACCCTCTTCATTGTTACTCTACACACTACCCTATTAGCATGCATTTGCTAATGGTTTTCAAGGCTGATGATTATCCACAGGTATTGAGCTACCTGCACACACAAATTAATCAAGCGTTAATTTTATTTTCTTCATTAGTCTACATCCCCTCAAAGCCCAACACAAAAACAAAAGCACATAACACAAAATTACACACTACACAAGCTGTCCCTGTGTGAGTTTGTCTTAATGATTGTGTTAAGTGCTCATCACTTTCGTGTCTGTTTTCCTATCTGTGCTCAATTTCAATTAATCTGTCTATTTCCCCATGAAGGCAACAGTTGTCATCCCATATGCTAGCCACTCACAGGCTGTACAGGAGCTGGCAGAGCTTATATTTATACACCCAAACATCCCTGAATGCACACAAACTACAAAGAAAACACATGCTGGTATTTTGTCTTTTTACATAGAAACATAACCACATACCAGCATCAGCAATTTCTTCTCCACTTGTCGATGCACAGTCTCATTGTCCTCTGAGCTTTTTGGTCAGTTAAAACTCAATCAGCAGGAGGTCCAAAGATATATTGGCCCTGATAAAAGGCATTGTATTCATCGCTGGCTGAGTTACAGTACCAGTGTCAGTGCCCCTGGCATTAGTCCAGCCGGGCAGCAGATGCTACAAAGTCTTTCCCCCCTCTGCCGTGGTTGTAATGGAGAGTGATGGGAGACAAGGTCTGCCTGTCTTATGTCTGTTTACCTTTTATCTCTGCCCTTATCAAACCGTCACTGCTTTATGTTCATGTTTACTGAAAGTATGAGTCATTATGTATTTCTCAAACAAAAAGAGCTGGGTGCCAAACATTTATCTTGCTCCAAACACTGTATCATCAAGCCTCTGTATATTTAATACATGTTGATGCATCCTAGATTGCTTTAAAGGCTTTGAAGCTGCATCACTGTTGTTGTTTTGATGGCAGAGAGTGTTGTTTTTATTCTCTGTTAGAAATACTGCACACTTACTGAAAATGGCAGAACAACAGAGGAGTTAAACTCGAATGCGTGGCGCTGTCCTTGGTCCTGAAATGAGCCAATGACACTCAGCAAGAAACTGAAGTAATGGAACTATCTATTGTGCTGAAAAGCAGACATATTGGACAATTTTGTCTTTCTATTAGCTTGTGCCTCAGTGTGAGTGGGCATTTGCATACACCAGTGTGCAGGAATATTGGAGGGGTGGAGCTATGTGAGAGCACACCAGGGACTTGACAGCCTGTCACAGCTATTATAAGGCTGAGCAGTGACTGATGAGTGACAGATGGACGGGTGACAATGGCCAGGGTATGTGCAGCATTTCAATAATGCTAAGCAGTAATGTTTAAACATGAACTTTTACTTAGTGAGGCATAATGGTGATGTAAGACTGGATGATGGGAAATCCTAACGTGTTAGGAAAGGGAGAAATGGTTAGATGACAAATGTGTACCCTTTGTTTTTGCCCACTGCTACAGGTAAATGTTTTTTTGAGTGAGTGCCTGAGTTAGAAAAGGATGCAGGCTTCAGATGCTCATGCAAAACATGGGTGATTCCTGTTGCAGGTTTCACAATGTTCCATTTGTCAGTCAGCGGAACATTGCAGTAATAATCAAAGAATGCACCACCAAAGGCAGTGACGGTGAAAGCAACCTAGCAAACATAGATTTAAACAATGCATGATTGTAAATATTAATACAACTGGTTTTCTAAATGTTTTAAGAAAAAGTAAATGCCTCAAGAATATACTTTTGGTGAGAAACATTGAATATAAACAGAACTTTGTGTACAAAATAACTTCCATAGAACCTTTTAATTTTTGGCACAGAGTTGAGCTTTAAACTTCAAGCACTAACTGAGAATATAAAAGTGCTGATGTGAGTATGTGCTCTTTCTGTGTGTGTCCATAGCATCAGGGCTACAGAGACAATAACCATAAAGCATCTAATTTGTAATACTTTTCCAACATTCTGAAGTGTATTGAGTTGAGCCAACATTTCTCACATACCGGCTGCTCAGGCATATTTTCAAACTGCTATAGAAATCTCTGCACAATAACCCAATAATGTTGCAGTTTTGATGATCGTGTGGGGAAGTGTGTGCTTTGACGTATGGGTGATGGCCCAAAACGTGAAATATATCCATGTAATATCTGTAGTGATTGTTTGCTCACACTTTCGCACAAATGCACGAATATATAGATACACCCACACACCGACACACACACATGCACACATACACACAGAAAGACACAGAGGTGGAGCACTTGAAATGAACAGGTGGGACCAGCTTTGTGTAGAAGGAAGAGAAACAAATGCAGCAATGTTATCCTTCCTCTGTAACTGGGCCACTGACACACACAAACACAAACACACACACACACACACACACACACACACACACACACACACACACATACACACACATACACACACACACAAACACATCCACATACACAAGCTACTCCTCTGCCCTCTCTAACGGTGCACCACAGTTCCCTTTGGCTGTTGCACAAGCTCAGTAATTGCATTCCCAAACATGTATGTGTGTGTGCGTGTTTTTTTGTGTGGTTTTTTTTAACCCGTGTTTAGGTCAAATCCTGAGGGACGTTAACTCTCTGCTGGGTTGTTTCATTTTTAACGGGACGCTCAGGGCCTCATTTGTCCCTTTGTGTTTTGGGAGAAATCACCAAGTTGCTCCCATCTCCTTCCCCAGGTGTAAAGAAGACAGAGATTGAGATAGCAAAGAAACCTGTCAGCTCTTATAAAAGCCCAACAGGCTCTAGTAGTTATCAACAAAAAAAACATCAGAATTTGATTGTTTTCTAGCCTGCTTTTCCCCACATTTATTGTGATTTAGACCAGCTGTCACACTGCAGCTATGGCTTTAGCTCACATTCATGTCCTGGATCTCTTCATCCTTTGCTCTGGTCCTGCAGCAGACAGCAGCCTGGCTGTAGCAGCTCCCCCTGTGTTACCAGGAGGAGGATCTGGGTCACCGTGTACCTGCTCCCCCTCCCCCGTTCATCCACTGTTCTATCTCCCTCGATCTTACCACTTTCCATGTTTTTTCCTTGTCTGCCTTTGTCTAATTTTGGAGCCGGTAATATCACAAATGCAATAACTCCTCTTTTTTCCTGGTGTAGCATTAGCGTGGAGGTAATTACCGACGGCGAGGCTTAGCCGGGTCTTATCACACTGTTCTCTTCTTCCCTCAGGATTTGTGTCTCCCAGTACTTTTTCTCTTTTAGTTTCTGCCTCTTCCACCAGGACCTTGTGGTGATTGCCGTTTTTTAAAAGGCATTGGGTTAAGAACATTTCAAGCTAACATTTTAATCTGACTTCTGTTTTAGTTCTACCCTCGGAGTATCATTTGTTGACTTTATTAAGCTGGCTGTGATTTTGTAAGCCTGAAGAGATTGTGAGTGTCAAGCAAAAACATACACTAGAACCTACGTAAACAGCCTGGCACACACATGTACTACACATGTACACCCTCACTGCATTTTTCTGTAATACATACTTAAATGAATCAGTATATGTAAACTTATACATGTAAATAAATAAAAAAAGTTCTGCATGTATGCAAAAAAAAGATTTTAATCATGATTTACTCTCCTTCCTCAAATGCAGGCACACTAGTACGTGTTCGGACACTGTGGGCTAGAAGCTAATAATAGGGTGCTGAATAATTAAGTTGCTATGTTCATTCATTAAACATTCAAAAATGGTTAGCAGGAGACTCTCTCTCTCTCTCTCTCTCTCTCTCTCTCTCTCTCTCTTTGGCTGACCCCCCCATACCCCATCCCACTTACGCTCCGCCTGCCCTCTATTTGAATATCCTTTTACTAAGAGACACTGTAAGTTAACATGCATGCCTCTGTGTGTGTGTGTGTGTGTGTGTGTGTGTGGCAGGTATGGTATTACATGTGTTCATGCATGTGCATGAGCGTGTGTGTGCGCCTTGTCCCCTTGAGTTCTCATTATGGTGAGAGTGAATGGTCGAGCCCAGCCCCTAACATCTGTCTCTGAGAGTGGAGGGGCCCCACACCGAGCTTGTAGCCAGGGAACAACCTCGGAGGAGAGGGCGCTTACTGCTGCATAACAAACCATGCAGGCACGCCTTGCTCTGCAGGAAAGTTCACGTCTGTATTCCACATCAACTCTTAGATATTTGTTATGACATGTAGCATTTTACCACTACACTGCAAACTAATAATTCCATCAGTATACTGCATGTAATACTCACTATCTGGTCTGTTTTAACTAACTGACAGTTACATATATTGTGTTGTCATTATTATAAAACGATCACCACCGTATGTTGGCAAATATATGCACAAAGCAAAAGCAGAATAACTCTTAAATGTTTGATTGACAGACTTTGGTATGGTGTCATGTGTTTTAATTTTATTTAAATAAATTGGAATTGAAATAGTCTTTACTAATATATGATATGATGACCATAGAAGATGGACAACACCTTTCCACTTCCTCCCACTTTACCAAAATGAAGCAAAAACATCACCGGATATGGGTGCTGCCATTTTACACTGGTGACGTTATTTGGAGCCAGAGTCTACGCAGTAGTAGAGTCTGGGGATTGAGGTCCTGCATGTAAACTCGTAATTGAAAACACAATCACATCTGTCGATCATGACGTCACATCCCCTTCCTGAATTAAACCTACCATACCTAAATAAAACCACACGTGAACATTGAACACTGTGATAAAAACAACCTTAAATAACAGATTATTTGAGGTGTACTTTACAGCGCAAGGGGTGATCGCAATGTTTTGACTTTTTCACTTTTGGGGCGCTGACGTGGCTGCCATCTTTGAACAGTCAATGGATATGACTGATATCTATCTATCAATTGGCATCAGTTTTCAGGCTATATTTTCAACAGGAAACTCAATTTGTAGTTTGAAACAGAATTCACTTGGTGCTAAAGCTTTTACACATTCTCCTTGTGGTCTGCGTGGAGGGCTAATGGAAACAGTCTCTTACAACATGTTTGTCCTCTTGAGCAAAGACAAAAGGAAAAGAACCACGTGACACACACGAGAGCAGGGATATATTTCAACATTGCCTTTGCAACAGGGAGCATGAGCTTATAAAAAAATGTGGTCTTACACTTAGAGCAACACACATTACTACACACAGAGCTTTAAATAATGAATGTAGTTACAAGTAAATAATATGGCAAAGCTTCACTGGGAAACACTTGTGAGATCCAAGCCTGATTTTCTCTTTAATTTTTCTTTACATATACTAAGATAAGATCTTAGAATATTCTTCTTTTATTTATCACTGGAAAAGAAATTCCATTCTGGTTCATATTTATAAAGCTGAGCATACTATTTGGTGTAAACTGCTCTTTCCACCTGGCCTATTGCACGCCCTGGATTGAAGCAGCTTCCTCTAAACTGTTGCCACAAAGTTAGAAGGACATTAAGGGGCACATGCTCACCCAGAGATACACAGGAGCACCTATGAGAAATATGTTTCTAATCAAACTTTGTGTTCAAAGTCCACATTGGGAGGAGAACAGGGTGGATGAATAGGTCAAACAAACAAACTTGTAATTAGGGCAACCTCTGGCTTTTTCAGCGGGGGCGTGCCCTCCATGTGGTCTGGGTCCTCTGTAGCGCCACTGGTTCAGGTCGGGCCTGCGGCCCTTTGCTGTGTGTCATCTGCGTCTCTCTCCCGCCTTTCCTGTCTGTCAACTCTCAATAACAAATGAGGGTAAAGGCCCCAAAAAATAGTCTTTAAAAAACAAATCAAAAACAAACAAACTTGTAACTAAGAATACACTTTAGTTGTACGGGAACTAGTGCTGCCACAACTAATTTTCTATTAATTAGAAGTAGAAATTTCTAATCTTTTGTCAAAATCTTTGATTAGTTGACTACTCTAAACAACTAATTAAAAAAATCATGTGTTTGTTATTTTTTAACTGAAGGGCCAAAACATAAATGTAACCTGTGCCGTAAACAATATAAAAAACACAAATTTTACTTTGGCTTTGCTGTAATTATATCAGTATGTTTAACATAAAGTATGCTTCTGCTTGTCATTAGGGCAAGGCTAGCAGCGGCAGACATTTCTGGTGTGCAAAAACATAGAAAACACCACGCAGCTGCCACGCAACTGACACACAACAGAACACAGGCAGGCAGTGTGCCGGAGCCCTTAGGCTATACCATATTAGTCAGTCTGGACTAGCCTACTACGCTTAGCTTAGCTCCCCCGCTTAGCTCTGCCTAATAATGAATCACGCTGAAAGCAGGCAGGAACGCAGCTATGCTGTTCGCGTTACATTTACGTGCATGGCGGGGATTAAAACATTACTGCTAAGTAGCCTGTTTAACATCCAAAGACAGTCCTTGTACTTCTCAAGAGTTAATAAACAGTACAAACTAGCTTGCCGTTTCATTAATAATCATATACTTGTGTTGTCTTCATTTCCTTTTCTATGGGCGTATCTCAAACAACTCCTGTGTGTTTCATTTTTAGGTGCTTGTGCATCATGGTTGTTCTCTCGGGATAAGCAAGTGTCAAGTTTGACCACTCTTTCACCAATTGGCCTGAAATACTCCCATACTTTGGAAGCTTTTGGTCTAATTCTTGGACTTGATTCGGAGGACTCACCTGCCTCCGCCGTTTTTCATGTCAAAGCAGTAAAAGCAGGGAGCGGGGGAAGAAAGAGCATAGCAGATTAACCAGCAGGACGCACACAGCACACAGACTGGTGTGGAGGTGTATTACAGTGAGTCGTGTGAGACAGTAGACCCCAAAATGCCGTCGACTTATTTTAATGGTCAATTACGTTGACTAAGTTGACTAATCACAGCAGCACTAATGGGAACGTCATTTGTTTAGATTTTCTTTTAGACAGGGTTTCCTTGAATTATCTTTGTGTAGTGTAATGTGTAGGTTTTCAGTAGTCATCAGTTACAACATCAAATGGGAACCAACAGGGATTTATTAGATCTATCATCTACTTTGCATGCCATTTAAAACATTTCTTACCCATCTGTATGCCCCACCAAAAAGTTGAAAGACAATGCTCTTAATTATCTGAATTCTCAGTTTTTCTTGAAACAGCAACTGATCTGAACAAGTTTTTCTGCGTCACCAATTTTATTTCAGTTTCTCGTGAGGCAGGCTCAAATATATTGAAAAAAAATATTAAACAATCCATCCCTGCTTCACAAATGAAGGACATATCTGTTTGATAATCCTTCACTACATCTGAAAATCACACTTTTATGCTGCTTGAATGTACACACAGCTGCTGCCTTTCACTTACTCTTTCTTCTTCTCTTCTCTTCTGTTGCTTACACAAAGACACATGCACCATTTAACTATCAATGAGTCATTTCCTTTTATGTCATGCTGTCGACCTCAAAACAAATAGATTATATGTAGCTGTGTGCCATTTTCCAGGTGGGATTTTTGAGCAATCAAGTGGCGTCCTCCTGGTGCTCAAGAACATATGAAGTGTGTGTGTGTGTGTGTGTGTGTGTGTGTGTGTGTGTGTGTATGTGTGTGTGTGTGTGTGAGAGACACCTGGCCATGCTATTCTCTGCCCTCTGAGACTTTCTTAGTCCTGGGCAGTGTCTCTCCATCTGTTTGAAGAGTGACAGTTCTTCCCCGCTGCCAACAGCCAAGAGGGCTCAACACCTGTAGAGCGGTGCAATCACCCACAGCCATGCACATTTGCATAAAGACCCAAGTCTCAAGTCTTGATGCACTCCTCCACCTCTGAGTTGCCCCCATCAATTTTCACTCTTCAGTTCTCTTTATGTACCTAATGTCAGTTTGTACCTTTTGCTTTGTGCGTACGCCGACATCTAAGTGTTTGTTGTTTTGCTCCACTGTGTAGCAAATTACTTTTCCCAGCTGGATGGGTCATTTTCCAGTGGCATTGGCACTTTCATCCATGCAGTCTCTTGGGATGCAGCGTTTATGAATTGACATCGTAATAACGCCTTCGCCACTTTCTCTCTATTTCCAGCACCTCGGGTTGCGAGCGGGAGGGTCGCGGGTTTATATGCAGATGCTATAAAAAGAAAAAAATGGAAATCTGCGACGGACTGTTGCTAGAGGGTTCAAGTGGCAACAGCAGACAATAAAAAGTTGCGCTATTGACTGACAGGTTGAAATTGAAATAGGAGGCAGAAAGAAAGAGAGATGTAGCTTGGGAAGAGGATCATCAAATTGGTCGGAGATTTTCTTGAATCACATTTGAAGATGCTATGGCTTGCATTTTCATATAAGTAAACGTTTACAATGATATGCTTCTGGCCTGTTTTGAATAAACAGATGAACTGTTTCCTTCTTCTCCTGACATTTACCACTGGTGTGCAGTAAAATACAGCAGTCATCTTTACAACATCATGCAAAGACCAAGTTTTACATTTTTCAAATGCTAAAAGGAAAGTTTTTTTTTTGCCACACACACCTTGATGCAATGAACAATATCACGTCTCACTTTTTCTTTATCCATCAGATTGTGAAAGGCTGTATATGTAAATCAGCGGAGTATTTTACTTGGATGGGCTTGCAATGGACTACAGTGTTTTCCACTATTTCTATAATTCATTTGCTGTCACAAAACTAGTAATTACAATTGAATGTGGTTAGACTGCAATGGCGTTTTTCCATTACGGGGTACCTGCCATGGTACCTCTACTCGCCTATTTTGAAAGAAAAAAAAAGTGTACCTGATACCAGCTAACAGGTGCTTTTTGTAGTATCACCTCCGTCGAGGTTCCAAGCGAGCTGTGGCGATACCAAAATGTGACGTTAAAACCTGCAGACTGTTCACTGGTCAGAGAGAATCGTCACTAATCACTGCATCATCAATGCTCAGGCGGACGGGGGTGTCCTGAACAAACCCGTCAGTAAACAAAACGCCCGAACAGTGTTCCAGCGTTCCAGCCAATAAACAACAAGAAGGATTTGGGGTGGGGGGTTAGTGCACGGAAGCCCAGAAGGGAGGGGGGAGGGGGGCAAGCTAGTGTTGTTTTGTTTGAAAATACTTTGAATTTCAACGAAAAGTAACATCACCCAACATCGCTTAGAGGACCTTTAAGTTGCAGGGCGTTTGCCCCTTTCAGCCACGGTAGTTCCATTATAACAGCAACAAGTGGTTTAAAAATATCAATGTAAGTTAAATGTGCTGAAACAGCACATTTGTTAATGGACATTCATAACAGTTACATGTCTATAAAGTGAGAGTATGTAACTTTTAGAAAAAGACACAACACATTTGTCCTCTTACAAAAGAACATTTGAATTCACTTGAAAAAATGCACCTTTGCTCATTGCACTCAGGGGTGCTGTTGATACAGCCTTATTCGGTCAGGAATAATTCTGAATGTGTGAACATTCTCAAGCTTAAGTGGAACTGTTAAATCAAGGTTTACGCTTAGAAATGACTGTATGCGGGTGCCAAGATAGCTCAGACTTAGACTTAGACTTAGACTTCTCTTTATTAATCCTTTTGGGATGACTCCCGCTAGGAAATTGAAAATTGGTTGGTAGAACGAGTGCCCATATATAGAGGTTTGCTGTATGTAATTCCCCCTTTCTCTTCCACTTAATGTTTTCAGCTATCCTGTCAAATAAAAGGCATAAATTTCCCCAAAAACGAATCTTAAAAAGAAATTAGTGTATGCATGGTGAAGCACAACTGTGTGCATACACACAATTTGTAATGAAGCCACTGGATTACCTTTATTTCAAGTACACCATGCCGCCCCTTTAGCTGGTGTCACTGAGCCTTTGTAGCAACCCTGGCTTTGTTAGCTCTTCTTAAATTTAAACTTGTTTTTTGTCTGTCCTGTATTCTCTTGAGTCCCTGAAGCTGCATGATGAAATCCAGAGGTACCAGTGTCAAGACAAGGAGGCCATGGGAGAATGATTAAAGCCTTTGCTCTGACACACTGTAAAATGCAGATGCCTTTTGATGTGATGGCAATTGGCTCATGCAGTGTCGTATAGCAAAAAGAATGAAGAAATAATCATACTTATTATGTCTGACACCCAGATATGCAAACGCACACAGTTTAACATTTGTTCATATGAGAATTTAATTTCCTCTGCTCTGATCTTTTTTTTTGTCTTCCTGTTTCTCTTCATATCTCTGTCCTCTCCCTGTCAGCCGTCTCGTTTCTAGCTAGCTCTCTGTAAGCGCAGCACTTTATTGTTTAGAATACAAACTCTTTATGTGGAGGATTAAAGTTATTACGATCCCTACTTTCACAACATGGGTCATGATTTCTGTAATTCATTTTTTTTACTTTTTCCACTCCTCTTCCAATGTCATGGCTAAAGTGTCAGAGGGCATTTAATATCAGAGAGGATTTGAGCTGGTAGAAAGAGATTAGGGTGCAGTCTTTAACTGGGCAATTGTCTCAGAGGCATTCTCTGTCCTCTCCATTCCATCTCCTGGGTTTATGGACAGGAAGGTGTCCATAAAGTTACATGGTCGAGCGGATGCAGGTTGGAAGTGTGTGTCCACACTGTGTGTGTGTGTGTGTGTGTGATTGTGTGTGTCTGTGTGACTGGAAGGTTTGATGTGTGTATATTTGCTTGCCCCGTGGTTCAACTGATGCAAGTTTTTCAAGGCTAATATTAATGGTCCTTTTTCAAAGCTGACAGCAGATACTTCATGCCAATATTCAATGTCCTTTAAAGTTATATGTTTAACATTTTGGACAAGTGGGCCACTTACATGTGTATATGTGTGCGTAACAGTATACTGGGCCAATGAAAAGTAATTTCAGTTTTGTCAGAGTTAAACCTGCAATAACTGACTTGTCTTTTGGTAAGCAGATATAACAAAAACAACTATAAAAAAACATTACTATACATGCAGACTTGTACTTTATCAAGTTGTTCTTTGATATTGGTGTCAGAACTGTAAAACAATAATTTCTTATCCTTCCAGCCCAGCTCTGCCACGTTCAGCTCAACTGCATGCATGGTCTATCGCTTGGCGACCACAATGCCACTATGCTACTATACTACTTTTTAGCCAATCCTGGTTGGATTACATCTGCTTTTTTGTCTTTCTGTCTTCTTGATGCGTCGTAGGTGTACCATACTGAAAATAACTATATGGCAAACTGTAGCTTTTTTTATAGGATGTCTTTTTGTGAGCGACCGCTGGATCACTCCCTCTCCTGACATCCGTTACACTTTGAAAGCCAGCCTGAGTGAAATCTCTATTGATCAGCGTAATGGAGGGCGTGATGCTCCTGTGTGGTTTGGTAATGTCATTGGATGAGAGACACAGACAAACGTAAAATCTTTTCGTGCTGGCCGCCTATATTATCGATCCATCACTTAGGTGTCACTTTATCCACCATCGATCTGTCCACCTGAAATCTGGCTAACAACCAGAAAAACACCCTGAAATCAAAGCGGAGAGGAAAACACTTTTGATCCAGGCTGCTAAATATCTTGAGCCTCCTTAACAGGCACACTTCATAGGTCATTGAGAGGCCAGAGCTGTTATCATGAAAAGCTTGCTTCACTTACGAACCACCATCTTGCCAAACGACAGCAATGGCTCCAGCAGAAAAATCAATGCCTTTCCGCCCCCATCGGGGCGAGTAACTCTAAAAGCATTTTATATCCTGCTTTTCAGCAGCATTTATTAATCTTTTAGCAGCTGACTCTAGCCTCCCTCTCTATCTTAACATCTGGGATGAGGCTTAAGTGGTTACGAGCTCCTTTCACTCCTACCAGAAAAAATGAAGAGCTCACTGAAACCATTCACTGTCAAATTAATGGACAGAGCATGTGTGGCGTCACCCATTGGTTTGTGGAGATCTGCTGAGTTGAGTCTACCGTTACGGTCACAGCCATCGTGGTTGCGGATGTGACGGTTTTGGACGAGAGGGAGGAGGGAGGAGCCCTTACGCTCTAAGTCACGCTACACACTTTCACTGGCAATCACATCATAGCCACGCCCTAAAACACCCCCTGCTGTGTTGCCAATTTTAAAATCAAATAAACGTCATTCTGTATTGCAGACAAATTTTAACTAGCGATTGGGACCATAAACTCATTATGAAAATGTTTTACTGAGGTAATAAATCAAGTGAGAAGTGGGTCACTTTCTAAAAAAGGTAGATTCAGCATTCAGGTAGAATGCAGGTTTAAGGCATTTCTGCATTTGTTGCACTTTGTTGAACTGGATGCTCTGTCCATTAATTTTAGTTAATGACTTGGTCTTTTGCTTTGTAGGGGCTACTAATTAAGGTTTTGTTATGGATATGGGTGGATGCATATTTGATTTTAAGTTGAGTGTTGTACTTGTTGAGGACGTGCAGTGGGGGATTGCCACTTCTGTGTCCAGTGAAATGTCTCTTTATAGGAAAAATGCTAACAAATAGCTGCTGTCTTGTTGTTGATGCCATGAAGAAAATACAAAGGCTAATGTATATCCAAAACCTCTCTTGCTCAGGTTGACAGCTCATCCAAAGTAACTCAAACACTTGTAAATTGGGAGATTTTCCAACCCCCTTCTGCTGCTTTTGACAATGCACTGACAGAGGCAACTGGATAGGTCTTGGAAATATTGTGTTTAATTTGTCTTCAGTTGGGAAGATTTTTGTTTTAAGAGCGTCTGGCTTGAGGCCCAGACGACTGGCTATGGCCTGTTCGAGTTGTCTGATTTAGCCGTTGATGGAGGTATTATACGCAATTGGAGTAGGGATAAATTGCAGCAGATTGTGTGGAATACGAGGGATTTTCGCAGCTCCTGGCTCATGGGTATGGCTAAGGGAAAAAAATAATCCCTTGACAAGTGCAATATGGACAAAATCCTTGACGGGTGAAATCCCATGTTTGCTTGGACACACAATTCCACCACCTCTATTACTGATAAGGCTTTTTTTTTATGAATATGTTGTTTTATATGATTTCTTCCCCCCTATGACCAGTGCTGTTTGATGTACCAATCTAAAGTGGGAACAAGTACAGGGAAAAGTAAACAATCATTTGCTTTATGAATCTATCTCTATATCTGTCTATCTCCCCCAATCCATTTGTATACAT
>NC_048409.1:22928980-22957676 GCF_013103735.1 Etheostoma cragini
ATATATATATATATATATATATATATTGAAGTAAACTGATAATTTTCATTTACCTCACAGAATTATGTTCTAAAATTAAAATAAATTATGTGAAAGTATGTCACTTTTTTCTTTGAAGAAAAAATTGCTTTGTATGAAGTCACTTAAAATTATTCAAGCTGTAAAGATGAAAAGTCAGTATTTTCTGTACTGGTGTTTGATTCTGGTGTTTTTACTCTGTGTGTTCTGAGTGACGGTGTGTGTTATCTCAGTGAGGATTGTGCATAGCGTTTGGCTGCCCTGCGTCTGTTTTGAGATGTTTGTTAAGAGTTGTGTTGTTGTGAAAGAGTTTTGCTGGAGATGTGAACTGTTTAGTTCAGGTGACTGTTGGTAGTGCAGACTGTGGTTAGAGTTTTGCACATGTAGCTTCAGTTTTGCATTGAAAAAAACTGTTAACTAGGCTAGTACTTTGCGGCATGTAACTGTTAGGCTACTAGTCAGCTTGTAGTGCATGTCATGGTGCTTTCTCTGCAACGGTACAAACCACAGGTTTGCAATTATCACTGTAATGAGTTTGTCTAATTTTCTGTCTTACCACTTCTGAAAGCAAAAGTTATTATAGCTTATGGGTGTTCCAAACGGTCATACTCAAAGGTAGGGCGAAAAGCTTGGCATCATAAAATGTGTTTCCATCCACTTGTGCATTTTGAATTTGCACTTTAAAAACTGGGTATAAAAATTAAAAAGGCAAAATATTTATTAGGTTTTATGCTTGCCTGAGTTGGAAATACAGAATGCAACAAAAAGCTATGGCAACACACTTGGCAACTAACTAATGATTACATGAAATATGGGACTTAAACATCTACTGAAGCTTCTACTGTAAAGCCTATTTTTAAGTTTTTTGGTTAAAACTTGACTGTAAGGATACATTTAATGTAGTATCTTTCCTCAAAAGCATTCAGTGTTGCAGTTGGTTGTGTACACATACATGTAAAAAAGTGCTTTGCTAACTGCCGTGTAAAATTACCGTGATTGACTGTCAGTTTTGGAAAGTTACAGAAATTGTTAAAAGCAGTCCTCTCAATTCTGACATTGTAGAGGTGTGAAATGGATTTAGATGTTATTCAACCATCCGACAAGCACTTTGGTTGAAGCAAACTGACACATTCAGATTCCACCCCATCAGGTAGGAAGCACTTGTCTAAAAGAGAGAAAACATGTCCACCTGAAGGAGTTTTAGGTGAACTAAGCTCATTAATTAGAGTGGTGCGTTCATGCAGCAGTTGTAGTACACCTTCACCTGTTGATTGATTTAATGACATGGCATTAAGCAGCATAGCGGAACGCCTCAATGTTCCTCTCTCACTGTTTCAAGGCAAAGTAATGCCGCTCATGATGATCTCTACTTGTAATTATTACCAGGATAATGAATGATTATACCTGTGGTGAACCCCCTCTGAAGTCAATTTTTGTTTCATTCTACATCCTGCACTAACCATACAGCCTCTTTTTCCCTTTAAAAAGTTAAATAGTTATAGGTATGTATGTATGTATGTATGTATTATTTTTTTCTGTATTTATTGTGTGCTTATTTTAAATATTTTTTAATATATGCGCCATCAACCAATGAAAATTCTGAGTAAGTGCTACTTACTTGGAAATAAAAATACTTCTGATTTAGTACAACATTGAAACTCTAACTAGCTGTTCTGTGCTTTCTTACACCTTGTCATCACTAGCTCATATATTCTAATGAGGTGTTTAGCTGTAAATGATCAAAAATTGAGTGCATGTGTTTGTTTGGTTTAACCACCAAGTGTGAAGCAGTGGGAATATTTTCTTTACTTACTGCTGTTTTTTTTCAGTCGCATGCACGGCTAGGACACTGCTGTGTTGTTTATATTACCGTGGCTACTGTGACCGTGGCAGCAGTGACGTGATGAGGATTGTGAGGGGGTCTGGGGAGCGGCAGCCGTTCTCTCAGTTTAAATGCTGCAGGGCCCCGGGGATGAATGCTCACGCTCAAAGTGTCTTTCAATGTCGGCCAGGACAAGCTGTTTTGTTATTGGGCAACTAAAAATAAAAAACCTCTGACCTTGACTGGCTGCTGATGACAGAGTGAAGAAGAGAGGTGATGAGAGAGGTAGTAGTAGTGTGCGTGTGTGTGTGTGTGTGTGTGTGTTTGTGTGTTTGTGTGTGTGTGTGTGTTGGTGTGTGTGTGTGTGTGTGTGTGTGTGTGTGTGTGTTTGTGTGACAGAGAGACTGATAGAGACAGGGATTGAGGGAGGATGGGGAAAGATAGGAGTAAGCATTAGATGTGGCAAGCGGAAAGAGGAAAACAGTTGTGAAGTCGTTATTTTAGTAGAGTTGTTAGAAACGTGATAATTGGAGACAATGATGATTATGTGACCTCGACAGTTTTGTTCCTTTGTTTTTCAAATGAGCCACACATTTTGTTTTCAAATTCAGCTTTAGAGCTAAAAAGTGAGGCTATATCCAATCTAATACAGAGACATTGTAATAATTTCCTCTCCCTTCTGGGTTTCCATCAACACTATTTTAATTCCTATCTTAACAACACAGTTTTCAAAATGCCCTCCAAAGTGGGATGTTTTGACTCAGAGAAATTTTCCAAAATGATGATGTAAACCTTCACACTTACGATGGATTATTGTGTTGCAAGTTAAGAAACCAACTTTCTGTTGCCTTCAACTCCTTATGTGATTTCCCACTGTGTATGTCTATAGGGCCAATCACATACAGGGTTTGGTAGTGATCTCTGTATGTTGTTGCTGTAAGATAACCAGACAAACATTAAATAGTAATAGGATCAATGGTATCTGATCTCCCACCTTGTTGTAGATGTAATGCAGCATGTATAAGTTGCAAACATATTATCTTTTTTTTAAATTATTTATTATTATTTATTATTTTATACAACAGGATCTGGAAAACACAAAAAATGTCAATGAACATGGGTTTTGATGTGTTTTATAATGGGATTGTCTGATAGAAAGCCATGTATGTCTTTCAGGATGATATTCAATGTGAATGACAACAATATGTATTTACAGCTTATTTTGCTGCCGCCAACCTTGAAACCCATCGGCTATCAGTCTGACCACAATATAGCCACAGGGGGCAATGGCCAATAATTTGGCTGTTCTGTTGTTGTAAAGATGTACAGTGTAAGTCGATACATTCTGTAGGCATTTAAAGGTTCAGTGTTTAAAGTGTTTAGTTGTTCATTATCAAAATCGATGTTGCCCGTTAACAAACTACTTATTTTTCATGAATATTTACCACCACCATCAATTCCAAGTATTCCTATTGGCTTGACGTTTGACATTGCCATTTGCATGCATTGGGGTGGACGCTCCATATTCATGCACCATCTTGAAATCCGTTAGCCAGTAAGGGACATACAGGACAAACTGCTCTGGTTTTTGCATTCTGCTGTCACATGGTAAAGACACAGGTGCTGCTAATCTGCTAATGGGTGTCGTCGCTTACCGGCCCAAGCAACTTTGATAAAGGAAACATGGAGGACCACACGGATTCTTCTTCGCTCAGAAAACTCTAAATGAAATTGAAAAGAGCAAGAGACCGGCTTTTTGAAGCGTGAAGGCTACCGTAGCTGTAATACATCCTTTACCTGCGTGGTGCAATAGAGTTTATTGCGATATATGATCTAAACTCTAGATGGGAGAACTTCTTACACCTTGGACCTTTATGGTCCAGACAACATATTGGGTAATCTCTATAAACCTATATCTGCATATGAATGCAGCTAAATTGTCATCAGACAAAAGCCAATGGGTTCCGAGATTGCATCTGGCCAACGCGTTTTATCTCTTTTGCACTCCACACGGACCTACATGTTTACCTGAATGCAACCAAAGCCTGCTCAAACGTAATTGGTTGATACTACTCGGACTACAAACAAAAAACAGAACGCTTCCGATAGAAAAATCTTGTCCTGTAGCCAACAGATATATCTGTTTATAAAGATTATACTGCCCCAAAATAGCCAAATGTTGTTTAATTTAGGTTAAAGGTACAGCAAATAAAAGCCTTGGTTAAGGTCACGTAAAGATTGCGATTACGGTGACAAAAAATAAGTGATATTATATTATAGTATTATAAAAATCAGTCAGAGACGAGACACAGACTCCAGTAGGCTGCTACATGCTGATCTTCCATACTCTTTCTTACTTTCTGCGTCTTCAGATAAAGGGCAAACTGCTTCATGAATGTCATCCTTAGATGTAAACTCTGATCTGCAGGATATGAATGTATCAAATGTATAGAGGGCCCGTTGTTACAGTACTACACAGTTACTATGACGTGTTACTAAAGATGAAAAAGATGAAGGCAGCTCATCAACCAGGGAGCCAAAAAAGCTAAGATCACAGTTAAACACACATTCAAACACTGATACTTCTGCTCTACACATACACTGTGGGGCTGTACAGCTTGTGCTCTTCTTCCCAGCACGGTGCAGGACAGGGAGAATGAAAGGGATTGTACAAAGCTATTTAAAGCTTGACTGACAGGGCCAGAGGATATACACAAAAGACAGCAAAGGAATATAAGTGACATATGGAATAATGTAAAAGGAGTGTAGGTATGGCAGAAAGGGAGAGTGGTGGAGTCTGTGCAATAGGTGGAGGAATACATCAGCAATGAATGTGCTCTTCACAGTTTCTTTCATGTTGCAAACTGTAGACTATTATATGTGGTAGCTCTTCCCCGGCTCTGTTGCCCATTTGTGGCTAATGCAGCCTTCAAAGTCAAATGGAACTGGGTTACTGTGAGTTGGAGGGACTGTAATGATGTCATCTGTCTCCTGTCATCAGTGACAGGAAAATAAATTTTCCGTGGCGCTGTTTACGAAGGCTGTACAGATGTTGGTTAAAGTTTTATGGCTCTTGATTAACATCCGAAAGATTAATTGGATCAACTGCGACTTTTCTTTGAGTGGTGTTGTGTTTATGAGTTTGTGTGCAGACGCCACACTGATGTGTGTCTGTTTGTGTTTGCGAACGCTTCAACATTGATATGTCATCAATTGAACCAACAAGGCTCTTGTCATTTTTAATAATGTACATTAGTTGCTGTGCAACATAAACTCATGGGAACAAGGCAACGATCCATGTTTTGGTTTTGGAGACAGAGATGACACAATTACCGTGCTTCTTGTCCCACTCCACACACAGCCAATCACGTCATTTCCACTCCAGTAGCATGCCATTACAGCACATTGTCAGCTACTTAGCCTTCGTGCCCTCTTTTTAACATCTTTGAAACATTAAAAACAATCTTTTATTCAAGATGAAACACCTGTCAGAGCAGGGAAACATCTACATTGAGTTGAGTCAAAGGGGGATTTAAACTCCAAAGCGAGAACATTTAAAAATGATTGGAGGCTAAATTGAGAATTTCTCTCTCTCGACATTCTGTCCATAATTATGTGACTAATGTCGGATTAAAGCTCAGCCCAAGAAATTCACCAGAAATTTACAGTTTCTATGATCATATTAGCAAGAAACCTAAAAAATAGTGTACTCTATTGTGTATCTTGACCAAAGAAAATATGTAATCTGACGCGTGCTGAATTGCCACATTATACTTCAACTGTAGCAGAATCTTCTGCTTATTATTCTGCTAAGAGAATGGACTAATCAAATACAGTTAAACAAGGGTCTTGTCCTTGCTCTTAGTCATCTCTTGGGAGGGACATAACAGCAGAAATGTGCTGAAGCAAATGGGCTAGTCTGCACTGTGCAAACGACAACTGGGCTAATTGACAGAGTTTGAGCGTTAATGTGAAACCGTGCGGTGCTTCTCCTTTTTCTCAATTGAACCGACAAAGACATCAGCTCCCCTTTTGTAATGAAATGAATGGGAAAATTGAAAATGGCCTAGTTTGAGAAGTAAGAAAATGTGATATGTGGTCTACTTTAATTAGGGCCTACAGAGTGAAGACTGAGCACTTAGTGCAAAACTGTTCCCACGTGGACCAGTCAAAATTATGATGGGATTTCTGCCTCTTCTTCCTCCCCATGATAAAAAGGTTTTATTGTTTCACTGTTTTAAAAAAAAAGGAGGGATCTGCATTGGTTGATGAAAGGATGCTCTCTGAAAAGTGCCGCCACCTCAAAAAAGCTTAATTTCATCTGAGAGCAGCACCATCACTCTCCCACTTCCTGTCTTTTCTCATCCTCTTTTCTCCCGCTGCCTTTAACTCCTGGAGCCATATAGTAGAGCCGCATCAGAAGTCATGTAGAAAATTCACAGTAAGGTGTATAAAGATTTTTTTTGTCTGTGCATTGTGATCTCCTGGGATGCGCTCCACAATGGGTGTCAGCGCAGCATAGAATGAGACAGCTTGTGTTGTTTCGCTGTGCTTTTAAGAAATGTTTGTGTGAATGTGGGTTTGTGTCTCTGAGCTGCTCTGCATTATTGTGCACCGCTTTTGGCTGACAGCCTGCTGTTTGTTATGGGATGTGGCATTTCCCACTGTGGTATCTGTTTCAAAAAGAGCATCGTAATCTGGCCTATTTGCCGTCCCACTGAATAAAAGAGTAGAGTCAGAGAGAACTTTGCCAAAGCCTGGCAGTGCTATATGAATTCAAAGTCCTAGTTCATACTAAAATCTGCATTACTACAAGACATGAATTCAGCATCTGGACTGGAACAATGTTTACAGAGTATATAATAGTGACAAGCATCATTACACAGAATCCATAATGGAGTCCGCCACTTCAAATGACAACTATTTAATATGTTGCCATTACTGCTACTGGTTCCACTGACTTGCAGCATCTTCTCCTTGATGTATGCATTTCAAAAGGGTTTCTAATGACATTTTTTGGGGACTTGTGGCAGCCGAGCACATCGCACCGGATGTAATGACAGAAAGAAAGTTAACAGAGTCAGATGTTGATTTGACAAAGCACTCATGAATGGCACAGGGCAAACTTCCTGTGAAACACAGTAGCAAAAGATGCTTAGCATAACAAACAGGGCAAGACCAGGGAGTGGTCAGTGTCAGTTTGGGGATGTGTGAGCGAGGCAGAAACATAAATATTATAATAGAAAGGATTGAATGAATAATACAAATCTGATACAAGTAAGATATAACAAGACTTACAAGTCTCTCCTAGGATAAATTTGTCTTAGGCATTCAAGAGATCCCAGGGGACAGCCCACAGCCAAACGCACATACACAGTCAGTACTTATAATGAGGCAGTAAAACCCATGACAGTTTAGCAAGCTACAGAATAGTTTTAACTTATGTAC
Source organism: Etheostoma cragini (assembly GCF_013103735.1). Classification (NCBI taxonomy): domain Eukaryota; kingdom Metazoa; phylum Chordata; class Actinopteri; order Perciformes; family Percidae; genus Etheostoma; species Etheostoma cragini. The sequence goes on from NC_048409.1 coordinate 22,936,269, forward strand.
TAGGCTACCCACATAACTTCAACAAAACGGGAAAAAAGATAAAGAAAAAAGTCTGCTGCTACACTCTGTCCCCTTCTCCTGTCTGAGCGCAGTGCACCTGCACGGCAACTTCAGGATGCACCAATGAAGCTGGGGAGGATTAAACCCAAGTTTTACACACTGTGGTAATCCATTGCGATAGTACGGATATTTTACATGAAAAGGATAGTTGTTACTGTCAACATTCCTACCGTGGTATAACGTTACACCGGTAATTGTTACATCCCTACCTGACATGTTTAAAACTCTGCTCAATTATCTGGATTGCACCTTTCCATAGGGCTTGTTGGTGAGAAGTGGCAGTGTGATTAAACTCCATGTATGGGCTTATTGTCACCTGCTGGTTTGTGAGAAACCCTTTTAAATAGCTGTCACTAAGTGCTGACGGCTGTAATGGGTTTGAAATCAAAATTAATGGCTGTTTTATTTAAGTGGATAGTGTGCCACTTTGTTTTCAGGCTTTCAGGTAGGTTTGGCTATGCTGTAGGCTGTGGTTGTTTTTTATTAAAATAGTTTGTGATATAACATGACAGTTTCAATTTTGAAATCTAAATACGTCCTTGGAGTGAGATCCATTCCACTAAATCAGGAGACTCTGTATACCGCCCACCTTCAACACTCTGAGAGGCCTTATCTGTGATATTAAATATTTCAAAATATACTTCAAAATCACTTTATGTAGAGAAGGTACCAGCCAGAGCAGTCACTTCTACAGCTTCTAAACTTCCCTTTCCCTTCCACCAGCTATTACCTGTGGCCACAGGAGATCAATCTTAAGGGATCTGAGTCCTGACTGCTGCCGTAAAACCTTTCTTGTGTCAGAGCTATGACTTTGACCCCTCCGTTCATGTCTGTTGATCGTGCTGTCTCACTTCTCGTCTTTTTATCATGACTAAAAAGAGAGGAGGATAGGGTGGTATTTATCTCCTTGGGGGACAGATGAGGGCTTTTGTACTGGGGTCGGTGACACTCAGTGGGGACGAGAGACACGCCTTCGCGGTGCCTTATCAGATCAGACACATACGGTACGCATTACCGCTCTGGAAGCCACCAGCGGTGTGTTTTAATACTCCCCTGCCTGACCGGTAATTGTTTGATTACTGATGGCTGGTGGGTCATTGGGAAAGAGGGGAAGATGGACGAGGCCGTTAAGCTGTGGAAAGTAGAGAAATGTGCTCAATTGCTCTTTTTATGTAGACGTCACTACAGACTACCACAAAACAACAGTGAAGGGTATTGTGAATGTGACTTAGGCCGATGTAATGCAGTAAAAGCACTTAGTTTCATGGGAGGACAAATTTGTTTTTATTATTATTTTATGGTCTTTTTGCTTTGTGCGATAGTCAACAAAGAGTCACAGAGAGGGAATGACATGAGCTTTAGCCTATATCACTTGTACATTAAGCTGTTTGATGGATATTGCTCCCAGAGGAGCAACTTCCAGCTGAATAATGCTGCTGCTTGAGAGTACTTGTTTGTCTTTAAATATGCGGATGAAGCCTACACATGATGGTTTAGTGTTTATGAACTCTTTGTGGTCTTAATCTGCAGGACATAGAAATAAATGAGAAGATAAAGTCTTTATTTTACAACTCTCTAGGCCTTAAATAACCCCAAATCCTGAGTTTCCTTTTTTCCCTCCAAAATATTACACCAATACGTTATTTTTCTTTTTACAGTTTGTATCCCCCAGGATATATTGTGCATTTACACTACATGTTTGAGATCATTAGTGGAGGATGAGGAAAGCAGCTCTCACCTTTTTTCCACTGTCAACACTTTATTTTGTATTTACACTTGTACATATTGTACTTCATACATTGAGGAGTGTCCAAAAAAGCACATCATGCTTCTTTAAAAAAAAAGTTGTCCAATAAAAATATCCTAAATATTTTTCTGCAACCCTTTTACCACACATTCCTGGTATATTAAGTTAATAACTGAATCACTATTTCAATATAGTATATCATACTATGGGTGAATGTGGGTTTATGTCTCTGTGCTGCTCTGCATTATTGTGCACTGCTTTTGGCCGAGAGCCTGCTGTTTGTTATGGGATGTGGCATTTCACACTGTGGTGTCTGTTTCAAAAACGGCATCATAATCCGGCCTGTTTGCTGTCCAACTGCATGAAAGAGTAGAGTCAGAGAGAACTTTGCCAAAGTCTGGCAGCGCTATATGAATTCAAAGTCCTAGTTCATACTAGAATCTTTATTACTACAAGACATGAATTCAGCATCTGGAGCGGAACAATGTTTACAGATTATATAATAGTGACCAAAATAAAGTCTCTTCAAAACACTATAAATTCCTAAACTCCTTGACGCTTACTTTAGGATTGGTTACCTTTTTACTGCAAGCAGACAAGTTGAATCACATAGGCTACTGTACAGTATGTATACAGTTTTTGATCCAGTCCTCCAATCATTGTTGACTACTGAAACGGATTGGTCTTCAATTTTGGCACCTCGTTACATCTTTTAAAATATCAGTATCTCCAAGGAAAAAAAAAATATTCGGGCATTATAGATTATATCTTGTTCTTGTAGCACCATTAAAGACCTTTGCTGTGTCATTTAAACTTCTACTCTTTAAAACAGTGTTTGCCCCAGTCTGCAGTAATTAGAGGGAATCTAGTGAAATACCCAGCCTACGGTTTATCCGTGGTCGTCCTCTCCTGCTCACTGGTATCTGCTGGTATCATCTACAGTGTTATTTCATCTGGGAGGTCAACAATGAGCCACTTCTACAACAACTCACCTCTTGGATCCATTACACTCACAAAACTATGGACACAGGCATACAGAAGCACACACCTCCACGCACACCACTGTGATGCTTTCGAAAGTCCCCGGAGAATTGGCTGTGATTATTGTGGTTACTGTGATGGCTATCATTGTCTCCTATCACAGCCATTATCGGCGGAGCATTTCCCTGTGCGCTCCTTTCAGCTCAGCGCTCTGTTTACCCTAATGTGAGCTGTGGGGAACATAGCAGAAAGACGTCCTCCATAAACACCTTGTTATCTCTCACTCCTTCTCTAATTTTCTCTCCATTCTATCACTCTCGCTCATTTCCCCGTCTCTCGATGGGCTCTCGGGCTGAAATAGGAAAAGGCACAGGTTGTATATTATTGTGTGTTTGTTTTGGAGGCCCATGGCTGTTTGGCATCCAAAGTTATGCTGATGCTTGCTTTTGCTGGAGCTGCACAGTTGTTTTTTTGCCTGCCACCATCTCCGTAACAAACTACGCCTGCAACCTATTTACACTTAAAGAGGTGCCAGAAAAGTGGGATGTAAATAATTTCTGCCAGTAATGCCCACACATTTCTGCTGTTTTTCTCTGGTTTTCTTTGCTTTCCCTTTCATCTGTGTGAGGCAGCCTTAGCCAAAGCACTCGGTAAATTCTGCACAAATGTTATTCCTACAGTCTAAATAGAGAAGATAGAAATGTGGAGGCATATATTTGAAGGGTGTTAAATGTGGCACCCAGTTAATGCTTCCTCAAACAGGAAAAAAAGAGAGATTCCAAGTCATATTAAAACTTGATTTCCTGGAGTACAGTCTCCGGCTGCTGGGGCCTGGATCAAAAGTAAGCTAAGCTTTCTCGCACGCATATGTGTGATTTTATGAGTACCAAAGCCTGAGTGAGAATGAATCCTGTCTGTGTTTGCAGCAAAAGTAGCGCAGACCTGTTGGAATTTTGGAACGTGGGTAGGTGGACTTGTTTCATGGTCAGGATGGCTTGTGTTTGACATTTCATTAGACCGTAATCTGTCATGTTATCCCTCTGTCAGTCCTCGAGCCGGATGTTTGTAAAAATGTGTGAGTGCTTCATTGCGAGAAATGTAAATCTGCAGTGCCACAGATTATGCCTGGCTTGTGTTCTTGTGTCATTGCCTCACTTTGTCTGAGCTGCTGTTTCTCATACACACTCACACACACACTCACACACACACACACATTTCACTTCCCTCCAACCTTTCTCACCCAGAGCTTTTATCAGCAATTCATTTCCCAGTATCTCAGCCATCAATCACTCCAGCTTGTCCTCAAATGCAGACATCCCTCCAACAGACGAAGAGAGCGAGCCATGTATACACAAGGAGACACAGGTTTAGACAGGCAAAGAGAGAGGGAGGCTTTTTAATTAAGATTGCAATCGACAGGCACTTTAAAGAGATGAAACTTTGCCTCATTTTTGGAAGTGTTTGATCCTGAGTTGGCTGTAATTTGTCTGGCCCTGGGTCCTCTTTGTCCTTACAACTCTGAGTGACTTTCAATGAGGTCCACGTTCTTTTTTTTTGATAATGTTTAGGGCATTTCTAAGCCTTTATTTGACAGGAAGACATGGAAGCGGCGAGAGAGGGGGGAATGACATGCAACAAAGGGACGCAGGTCGGACACAAACCTGGGCCCGCTGCATCGAGGACTAAACCTCTATACATGGGTCCCCGCTCTACGAACAATCTAAGCACCCGGGCTGCCTTTTTTTGAAGACCATTTTAAATGCTTATGCTGATAAAACTTTATTTTGTTTTTCTTTCATTTCTTGACTACGTTTGGCTCTCTTTTCTTGGTGCATTCACAGTGACCATTGATGCTCACGCTAGCTACCCACTTTTGTTTCTGTTTATTCCAAAAAAGCCAGACAAGTACAATCGAAGAATCAGTCTAACTAACAATTTCAGTGAGTAACCTGGCAGCACAAGACATTTTTCATGACGGTTAGTCAGGTGAGAGCAGTGGGAGCACTCTCATGACACGGAGGAGCAGCTGCAGCATAGCAATCCAGTGCTTACAGTGGTAGTGAATTTGTCCCAGCTACCAAGTTCAGCTGCTACTAAGCCAGGTGCTAATATGGACTTTCTGTTTCTGGTGAAATATAATTACACTTTAAAAAAGGGACATATCTGTCCCTGAAAGCGTATTTGAGGTGCTGTATTTATGTTCGTTGTGACTCTGCACTCCAGTTTTCTCCTTAGAGAGGCAGACCTGGACTCTCCTCCCGGACCATTAACGTTCTTTGCTGTATTTAAAGGGGGTCAGAGGAGCAATTATGATTGGCCATTGAGGCCCGCTGACCCTGTTTTCCTCCTTCCTCCATGTCTGGTCTGCTCTGGTCACCAGAATTCTACACATTCAGTCCTATTGGCAGAAAAGAATGCTGATATTGGACAATTCTGTCAGTGACATTTAATTTAGTTTAATGTTGTTAAAATAGAATGGAAAAAAATATATATATATATATATACATATATATATACTATATATATGTATATATATATTATATAAAAATATAAATGTATATTACTTAAATATAATATAAATAATGACAATTAAGGTATGGTTAAAGTGTTGCCGGACTGGCATAAACCTCGGCCCTGCAGTAAATATGACGTCATAAGGGGAAAGGTTACCTCCTCTTTCTCTCTTTTGCCCGCCCAGAGAATTTGGCCCACCCATGAGAAAGAGAGAGAGGCATTATGGCTTGGAAACAAGCAAATGGCAGTTGGTCAAGGCCGCAACCTCCACCTATCTATCTTCCCTCCTCAATAGCATATTAAGATACCAACACAGAAATGGCACGTCTTAAGGAAAGCTCATTGTGGGACTTGCTCTAGTGGCTGTAATTCTGCACCAAGTCTGATTTTTGGGAAAGAGACTTCAGATACAGTATTAGGGACCACTAAGATCTATGTAAAAGCATCTAAAAAGCATGTCCGGCTCGCAATCCGCCATTTGAATAGATGCAATGCATTCTAGAGCAGTTGAACATGTCCAGTAAGCTCATGTCTTACACTCAGAAATGTCCATAGTCACTTCACCCAAAATCAAAACAATGTTAGGGAGAGATTGTTGTTACGTTTAAAAAAGACAAATTGTGTGTGTGTAATGGTCCGCACAAAGGTTGGATGCGCACACCCACTACTTTAACTTCTTCATTCTTAAGGTGTCAGTATGCTCAAAACAAAAACAAACAATGTGCCATTAGCTGTTCTGAATGGCCCGACTCGGGGTGGGAGGAATAGCCAGTTGTCTGTGTCTTTCAGACAGACATTTATAGCATTACACTAAGTTGTACACACACGGAAAGTGTCAAAGTAACAGCGTCAAAGATGAAAGGAGAGAATCTGAGGGAGAAAACCAACTCAACTACAAACCTACTTAATTTTGTGTGTGTTAAAATGGAGAGAGGGGCCTATAGTTCTTCACTGAAGTATGATTATTCTGAGAGAATAAAGTGGTGGAAAACCAGCTTCTCTCTGCGTGGAGAGGTCACATTTCAAAGGAAGCCAGGACATTTGAATAAACCTTTGAGTCACTGCTGTCCTTCAGCTGGTGATGGTGTCAGCCTGCGTAATGACAAATTGAAGCTCACTCACATCTATCTCCATTTGTTCCCACTCCCTCGTTCATTGTGTTATTACCGTCGTAGCCCATTTCTGTTCCCCTTCATCTTCCTGTATTATGCATTGTTTGGTCTAAGAGATCAGTGGATTTCAAGTCTTTGTTCCCATTGTTGGGAGATATTAGTTTTTGATGTCAGGAGATGTTGCATCTGTGTGATTGCAGTCTGAAAGACAAATAATGTTCAGTGGGAGTTTCTCCTGGAGTTCAAATTAAATATGGAGGGAAACTTCAAACTTCAGCAACAATGTTAACAGATCTTAATACAGCCATGTTTGTGTTTTATTTTTACTGGCGAACTTGTCTCCATACGCTCTCACTGTTTGTGCAGATATAGAGTCAAACATTGTGACCTGGGATGCCATCTGTGATGTCATTTTGTTGATGCTGTTTGATTTGCATCAACAAATCAGCGGGACTGTGATGCTAAATGTTTGTAAGAGTGGCACGAGTTGTGCTTGGTTGACTAATAATTTTAGTATTTTAAAAATCCTGACTACAGCTCTGCTTTAAAGGCTTTTTTCTCTCCTGGACATAAAATTCGAAGCCAACTCTCTCGCATTGACCCTGAGACTTGCGCAATTCACATTTTCACTTTCACGCATGTTTTTATGTTATTACCTCACGTAGAATAAAACCAATTTATAACTTATAACTTGGGCTGCCTTGGGTATTTAGATACATTAAAATTACACCAAGATCTTACTTGCGCTCGCATATTAGCCTAATGTTCAGAATAAACAACTGACAAATCTAAAACTGGAAAATAACGTGGAAATATTATGACTGGATAAACAATCCATATGATCGAGAATATTCAAACCTGCAACAAGCTAAGCTGTTAGTGACTTTTAAACAGATAGACGAAGTAAATGTAAATGTGCTGTATTTATATAGCGCTTTTCCAGTCTTAACAACTGCTCAAAGCGCTTATACATCTACAGGAAACATTCACCATTCACACACATTCATACACTGTGGCAGGGGCTGCCGTACAAGGTGCCACCTGCTCATCAGATAAACATTCCCACACATTCACACTCCGATGCGCAGGACCGGGGGCAACTCGGGGTTCAGTGTCTTGCCCAAGGACACTTCGACAATGACTGCAGGGGCGGGGATTGAACCACAAACCTTCCGATTAGCAGGCAACCGCTCTACCACTGAGCCACAGCCGCCAAGTAGACAGAAGTAGGGCTGCTTACCAGGGTGTGAACTACGGGGGAGCTCGGCTCCCCTTATTAAGCCACAGGCTCCCCTGAAAACGTGATTGGTGAAATTATAGGGGTCGTCTCAAAAAATATTGATAATTTGTCATTTTGACGTGCAATTTTAGTTTGGTGTAATGTGATCATGTATGTAAAATTGCAATATAATTAATTTATGCATCATGGCGATTTAAACCTAATTCACTCACGTTTAGTACACGTTAACTCAAAGATTCATTGAAAAGATATAAACAGTAGAAACCAATAATCAGTGTGGAAAGTCCTTGAAATCCATTCTGCTGTTAGCATCATATAGCCATGGCAAAAAACAAACAAGGCAGTTTAATTAATTTTGGTAGAACTAACGAAGAAATTGTCTGGTGGTGAAGAAATTGTCTAGCGATGACGTCAATAGCACGACCGATTCACCTGCTGTAAGCCCTGTTGGTACACCTCCCGCCGGGGTGACAATGCAAGAAGAAGATAAAGAAATAATGTCCTCTCTATAACTGGCTGGAAATTGGAACAGCTAGCATTGGAGAGGCTAGAAACTGGCTGTTTGTTAAGGATAGAATATTGGGGTGCATTGCTTAGGCCTAGTTGAACAAAGGAATTATGGTATTCTTATGGTATGGTAGCCTGAGTAACTTTAAGCGTTTTTCATGTAAAATCTCAAAGACTTTCTGATGCTTTTTTTATAGACTATTTGTGAGTGGCTGTTTGCTGTTTAACTTATCAATTTCTGTCGATAAAGTAGAATAGGGTAAATCCTGTATAGTGCATGCAGTTGTAGCGGTAATGCATCTTTGTAAGTTGCAATGGTAAAAAAAAGTGGGCTCCCCCAATGGCCAACATGTTATTAACACTAGAAAGGCCAATGGGTAAAATGTACTTGCCTGACATTTTTAAATGTATGCAACTCTTTTATTAGAAAACTCCTTCATCTTTCAGTCCATGACTTTTCCCAAAATGGGTTTATCGATCATCTAGTGCGTTATGGGGGGTTGTGGTGTAAAAGGAAATGAAAATATGATAATTTATACCGAAAACTGCCAGCGGTCAATTTTTACCCCGGCTGTATATTGCCATTGTCTGCCTATTGATAGAACTGGGGCGCCCAACTAGGAGGAAGCTTGAGTTTAACTAATTAATACACTGACTTTTACTGCCGGTTAACTTTCAGAGTGCAACCAACAGCTGAGAGATAACAGCTGCTGTGTATAGCATATCCTAAAAGGATGATGATGTATACCTGCGCTGTGCTTTGCCTCTGGAAGTGCAATATGCTCTGCACCATATCTTGTGGAAAGAGTTTCTATCCTAAAATGTTTCCCTTCGAGTTATTGTTATGTCCAATGGTCCCACAAATCATTTATATTCAAACAGCAACCATTAATCTCACTCACTGACAAACAGCCAAGCTGTATCAATAAACCACAACACAACTGCTTTATTCAAGCAACTGTTGCTCCAATCAGAAAAATAGAAAAACAGCACTGATACACCTCTTTATTACCCAGCCATGTTCTACATCAAAGAGACCTTTCTAGAAATGTACTCTGTTTTTTCAGGAATCAATCTTGGTAAGGGCTGAATAATTATTGTAGTAGGCACAGGAGCCAACCTCTTTCGCCATGGCAATTAACAAGGCTTGTTAACATCAAAGGCAGAAAAAGACCAGAGGCTGAATTTCAAGCAGAAAGTGTACAGAACTCACAGGAGGATTGGCTTACTTTGAGACTATTTAACTGTACTTGATTTGAGACCACCAAACGGAGATGCAGATTGTAACCAAAAACTTATTGACTCAGAGTTTTTGAGGAGTGAGTTGAGAATGATAAAACAAACCCATCTGCTTTAAAGTACAAACCTAAGAGTCATTGATTTAACATAACAGGTAATTTCTCATTTCATTTAGCTATTGTTCTCTGTTAAATTACAATTTCCTGTAACACAATAGCCCGATTCTGTTTATCTAATGAGTTTTTTGATAATCTTTCTGTCTATGTTTTTGGCAATGTCTGCACATCACCTAATTGTAGATATTGTTTAAAAAAACAAGCTTTAATTCTGTAAGTGATATTTAAGGGTCACCACATTCAGGATAAAGGACAACAAAAATGTCCCTGAGTTTTCTGGGATCATATTTTTGTTATCAAGGACAAGTTGTTTTGATGTTTCCCATGAGCAAATCTGGCTCTGCGCCAACTACATTTGACAGGGACACAGAAAAGCCTCTTTCAATCACTCATGGATTCGTCAAAAAGTTTTTGCACCCAGACACATTTTCATCTAGCTTTAACTTTCTCCGACGGAGGAAATGGCTAAATGTAATCCCCTTTCTGATGGGCGAACAAGCTAATCTGCTTACTCTCTCCATTGTGGATTGACTCCGCAATAGCAGAGAGGCAGGTGATAAAAGGAAAGTACAGAAAAAGAGGTTTATTTGACTTTCTCCACTTCACTCTTCCCTGCACTCCTTCTCTTGGGAGACCGACTAGCTGCTGCTGGATTATCCTGACGTCTCCTATTCTCCATCTCTCCGCATTCAATCTCTCTCTCTCCCTCTCTGCGTCTCCTCCTGCCGGGGTCGGCATTGATCCCCTAGTCCTGGGTGTTTCTGTGTTTCCTACAATGTTGTCCGTTTTGTTTTCACGCCTTATCTTTCATGAGAGTGCAGCGAAGGGGAACGCAACCTTGCCAATGCATTGCCAGCCTGCCAGCCTGTGGGTGGTAGATAGAAGGGTTGTGTGTACACACATAACTCACTGTTTTCTATTTCATGATACAGTCTGGAGAATGTACAGAAGTCTTTATTTTTATGACACAAAGGGCCATATAGTAGTGGTGATATATTTGGGCCCAAGGACAACAATGCATGTAAGAACTATTGTAAAAACTGCTAAAGACATCAATCACATCAGTTTGTTGTTGAACCTATTTTTTTAAGTCCTTAGAAGTCCCTTAACTTAACCTCTGCCATTAATATTTCTAACTTCTGTGAAATCTGCAGTATAGTGTTACATACAGTACATCATAATCACATGCTGCCTCTGTGCATCAGAGGATGCATTAAATGTTCTCTAAGTGATGTCATATACGGTTATTATTTTTACACATGTAGCAGTCAGGTCTGTGGGACCCTACACAATGGGGAAGTAAAGCCAATTTCAAAGAAATGCAAGGGTTGAGGGTAGGCCATTCATAATTGTCTAATGGCAATTTTGTTTACTTTCAAAATTTGATTTACTTTCTTTGTTTAACTGCAAGTAATTGCTAAGGTCCTATGGGTATGACGATTGATAGTAATTGTCAATTTTATGATCATTAAATAAAAAATGGTTTGTCATATTAAAGGGGCATGGTTTTATTACAGTATCCGGGTCACATAAGAGTAATATTAACAAAAGATGAATTTTGCGCTTCGTTGAAACTTTATATTATTTTTTAAAAGCAAATAAATATTTTTTTAAATTTGATTGACAATTATACTCCTAATCACACTTACAGTATTTCTGAGACAATTAATTATTCAATCAAATTTAGAATTGTTACAGCTCTAGTTGAGTGTTTTCATCTCTTCTCATATTAACAAATGAAGACCCTTTATCAGTTATTACAAATGATGCCTCAACATTAACAGGCATTTTTTAAACAGTTTTTTAGTAAGTAGTAATATGTTATATCGTAACTTTGGGCACTTAAATAACCACATCAACAGAGCAGTGTCATGATAAAACGTCCGTGTTCATTTACATTGTCTAAAACGGTCTTTGTGGATTAACCTGGAAAAAACCTGATAACAATGGATGAGAATATGGAGGGAGGAACTGCTGCAGAAGTGCAACTCAATTGTCTGTGACACTTTGTCACTTTGTGCGAATCCCTCATTTTCTATTGGGGTTTTCATAAAAATCTAATGAGAGCGAAGTTGTAAATTTGAGAAAGGGTGAGGCCTCTGACCGTCCAGACAAATGAGTTGTAGTCTAGCTGATCAGATTATACCCATGAGCAGGATTTTAAATGAGAAGACTGAATTGTTTCTAAACATATTTCATGATGCTGAACTATAGGTGGCTGTAATTCTCTCTGTCTCTCAGTATATCTATTTAGGGAAAGGTTTTTGCCATTTGTGAAAGAATACATTTCCTGGTGTGAGCTTGTCTACATGTAGGGGTTTAGCAGCTTTCATCACACAATTATCTTGTTGAGGACATGCTTCAAACAATCCAAAACATTTCACATCATGTTGCCTACACTTATGAATACATAATGCTGTTACAGATGATTGTAAAGTGCCCCTACCCCTGCTCTCGTAAACACGCAAAAATGACTCTACTTCATGTTATGGTAATGCCACAGCTACTCCCTGGGGTGGCTTATTTATGTATGTATTTATAATTTTTATGATATGGGGTTATAAGGTGAAATACTGTGTGAATATTGCTCCAATCAGACCTAGTCACACAGGCTTGAAGAGAACAGTGGCAGCTAGTTTTCTGTGAAAAAGATCATTTAGATAATGACGAGGCTGAAGGAATGAAACTGGGAAGAAAAAGAAAAAAGTTACGAGATTAGGAAAGGATACCCTGTGGGTCATTATTATGATTATATAATTATGCCTTTATGTGAGTGCATGTGTTTGTGAGAGTCAGCTGCAGCCAAGTTCAAACCTTCTGCATCTCTCCACAAAAATATGAGAAAATTCTAACAAGGCTGTACTTTGAGAACACTGAAGTCATAGCCTGGTTAACAGGAAACTTTGAATTTTACAGAGCCCCTAATAAGTGTGTGTGTTTGTGTGTGTGTGTGTGTGTGTGTGTGTGTGTGTGTGTGTGTGTGTCTGTGTGTCTGTTTTAATAGTGGGCACCAGAAACTGAAAAGTCTGATGTCAAAAATATCTTGTGCCTACCAAAACTAGCTGGCTTGGCACCAGATACTTGAAAGAAGAAAGTTTTTGTTCATGTCCCTTAAAGAGCTCTGGAGAGCATAGCATAGTGTTCTTTTCTTTAATTTAAGTACATATTATGCTTTTTAAATGTAATACATGTACGTATTTATCTAACAGCATTTTTAATCAGTGCCAGGTCATGTTGTCAGTTTTTTCAGTTAGCTAGGCAACAGATAGACCTTGCAGATATGTAATCTCCACACAACAACTAGTTTGAGTGATCCAAGTAGTTTTAGGGTGTATTTGTATGCTTGATACCTCTTTTTAGCCCTATTGTTTGTGTTTCACATTCCATTCCTGTCAAAATGGAAAAGGCTGCAAAACAGAATTGAGACCATCAGAAAGGGAAATAATTGATGCACAAAATATAAAGCAAGAGTTCCAATATAAAAGTGACACATAAAGACACTGAGACATAGGCGTTGATTTATGTTTTCCTCCGTGGGTGCTCACGGGTGCACGGCCTTTACAAAAAAAGTAGTATAACATTGTTTGCATTTCAGAACCTTAGGAAATGGACAGTGGCCACCAAGAACACACACGCCTATTAAAGCAGTTTCAACTCAGGACAGCGCCACTTCTCACAAATACTGATAGAATTGGAAATGAAAAGTTTCACTGAAATGTAACCGCGATCAACTTTGTGGGAAATTAAGAATCAATGGAGCAGGGGACTGACAGAGACATAACCAATCACACTATGACAGACGCTCCACTTAGCACCAACCGCAATGTTTAATTTTAAATGAATGTAGCCTACTGGCAGTCTGGCTCAGTGGGTGCTCAGTGGATGCTCAGCATTTTCCGTGGGTGCTTGAGCCCCGTTATCGGCACCCACGATATCAGCGCCTATGCACTGAGACACTGGTGAGGCTGGGTGAGTATCAGCCTACATGTTCACTGTGTCAGGGTGAGAATGCACCTAGATGGCTGTAAACAAGGAAGCTAAAAATACCCGCAGCCTCAAACAAACTGGAGGCAAAGGGAAAGGACATCTGCTTTTTAACACCGCTCCCTGTCATGTTTTCTCTTCATCTCTAAACATTATGCAGTTTTTTGGCAATCTTCCCGCTCAAACAGATATTCACTTCAAAAATATGAGAATCTCTCATGGAATGCCAGTGCAGCAGCCAAAGCATGTGTGAATACATCCTGATCTCTCAAGTGTCTGAGCCGCTGTTATATGTGCATCAGAGCTCTGCATCTGTGAACGTGAATATATGAATAAAATCGGCAGGGGAATGGTGTTTGACTGCACTTAGTATACTGTATGTCCTCAAGGTCAATCTGAGACAAGAGTGGGTAAATGTAACCAAAACACAAACACACACACAGACACACACACAGACACACACATTCACAGAGTAATAGCCTCTCTCCTTTTATACTAACCATCTTGAAAACCTGGAGGGCCTGTCTTGTTAATGCTTCCCATTACTTTCCCTTGGCTGTGGTGGATGGAGTTTCTGTCATCATCACACTCTCGCATGTGGAGCATTTTGGGCTAAGTAGTCCAAATAGCATAGCTCTAAAAGCCTTGAGAACAGCTTTTGCAGCTAGCCTTCTACCTTTAGAAGCCTCTCCTCTCCTGACCACTTTGGTCTCTATTTCCACCCTACTTTCCACCTTTTAACCATGTTAGAGGGTGTCTCTCCCATCATGCATTGCAGCATTATCAAAGTCCACCACCCGCAGTTTGTTAATCATGCCGATTGGGGGTGTGAAATGCCTCTCCCATAGCCACTGAAGACTTTTTAGTTTAGTAACATTAAGCCATTTTGTAAAGATGACTGTTGCACAACAAATGATCTTAAATGGTCTAATTAGAAAGCCTTAGCTAATCTGTTTGGACGTTATCTTATACAATTTGTGTGGAAAACATACTTCACAAATTAACTTGTAATATTTTAGTTGGAGCAATAGGCAGTAGTTGTTTGGCACAAAGCAGTCATACTTTAGCTGTATTTTATAAACAAAAGTGCTTCTAGTCATACGAGAGAGTTGCTACTTCTAATTGAAGAAGAAGCAGAAACAGGCGCCATTGGCGTTAGAGTTGCAGTTATGTTAATGCATTGTCACTGTATTGCCCCCTCCTGCGTCCTGTTTTATTTGCTGTTACTTCCTAATATGTTATCACAACTACAAGCCTCAGCTCCAAAGTTGTGCCTGCGGTGATTGGAACGAGAGGGGCAAACACGCCGTCAATAGGACTAATTTAACACACGCCAAGATGACTGGCCCAGAAAGCACTGCCAATTGTGCCCAGTTAGGAAAATAACAAGACGTTCGATTTGTTTTTAACCCCGAGCTTGCACTGCTGTTTATGGCCAGGAGGCTGGCGGCAAGCTTTAGCTTCTTATTTAGTCAGGTCATCAGTCTAAACGCTAATTAGAATTGCCTGTGTGTCTGTGTATGTGTTCATATTGTGAGAAAGGGGCTGGCAACCTCCATCTCCTTGTTGCTCCCTCTGAATGACAGAAGCTCTTAATTGCACATATTTGAACATTAAAATAAATTGCCCTCTTCTCGGATAGTAGTGAAGCAAGCACAGCTGCAGCTGTCCAGGAGTGATAACACTTAATTTACCACGAGGGAAGTAATAGAGGCACCTAAAGTCTCTCTGCAAACCTTTTTCAGGGTAAATTAAAATACCCACCTCTTAAAAAAAAACTTCTTTAGCACTGTGTCTATCAGTGTCAGGTTACAGAAAGTTAGAAAAGTATGAAAATGCACAGAATATAAACACAATTGTGAAAATGTGATTGTTAGTAGGTATGTTGGCCATTTCACTCAACTGCAGTGAGGTTTATATGAAGCTTTCATCTGAGTCCTACCACTTTTCTCACTCTGCCCTCGAGACAGAAGGTTATGAATTCCAGTCTGAAATTAATTTGAATAATAATACCATCTTCATTTCATTCACTATTTAAGGAAACTGGTCCCCTTTACCATCAGCTGCCTGCTGCTTGCAAACAGCCATTATAATTATAATAGGTGGTATATGCCGGGAGACATGGATCAAAGGCAAACACAACCCACATGATGACTGGGAGAAGTCAGAACGCTATAAGCACTGATGTGTGGCACTTCATTTGTGTGTTCTTGTTAACATCATTATCACCGTGCAATGTAGCACATTTTAAGATTCTGAAGCCCAAAGCAGAGTTGTCTTATATAAAGTACACATTGGAGTGTACCTTATGGATGTATACAAGGCTTTAGCCAATATTTTATGAATAGTGAGGTCAGGGCTCCAAGCAAACGCCTCACCACCACCCCTCTCAGGCCTTAACTGTCTGGAAAACTTTCTGTCAAGTTGAATTTCAATTCAGTCACTTGTATGTGTTCAAATATATTCTGTGGTGATTATATTTAATGGCTTCTTTGACCCTTGGGTTTGTTGACATTGGCCTTACTTCCTTCCTGTTTGGGGTCCCACAGGCTGCAATGATCTACACTATGGGGGAAAAATATTTCCTTTACATGTTACCTTTTCCTCAAGATAAAGGTGACGGAATAGGACAATAACCATAAGGCATTGTATTACACCGAATAAGGAAACATGTTATGTTTTGCATGCCATACGGGCTTTTCATAAATAAAGTATGTATTCCTTTTAATAAAACAGTGTTAAAAAGTTGGCTCAGAACATTGAGCTTAAAAACAGTGGTATATCCCAGGATGAGTAAAATATAAAAATATAATTATTTCCTTTATAAAAAGAAACCATGTGTGACTTTAAAGTTATACAATGGAAAGTGCTTCTCTGGCCAATACTAAAACTGCCCATTTTCTAGATGAAGCTACTGAGGTCATTTCCTCAGTGGTAGATAAGGCCCTGAATGTGTAAGGGCACTGCAGAAAACAGGAAAGGCGTTGATGCTCTCAGTCAAGTCCCTGCTATGTGTCAGTTGATTTTTGGCTTTACAGCTTCATATGTTCTGTATGTCAATATAAAGATTGTTTGTGTCTGTCAGGCCCGGACCACAGTGTGGTGTTAACATTGGAGTGGTGTCAAGCGTTTGTAGTCACGAGGAGTTGCAGTGGCGTTTGCGTGTTGATGTTGGGTATGATTGGGATTTCTCTGCACGGCTTCGGAAGTGTTAACACATTCCCATGCTGCACTCTATCAAGGCTCTGCGAGGTTAAGAGTGCAGCAGACGAGTTCAGAATCATTTTAGATGAGGCACGCAAGCTTGAACACAAGCTCCCTCAGCAGTGAAAAGTAAATTTGTGTTGCTAAGAATATAAATTTGTATTGCTGAGCTGAATTTTACGTTTTACTTTAACACATAATTACACTTTAGTGCTCATGGAATGCTTTTTTGGCTTTTTCCCTTTCCTTTATGGTGTCATACTTGTTTGTGCATGTAAGGTTTACAAAGTAAATAAAAGCCTAAAGTCCAGGGGACTTACCATCTTCAACAGGAAACACTGTTCACAAACTGCACCAAACACCTCTATGGTAGTCAAGCCTTTACGTCCGTGACGAACGTGCTTCACTTTGTAACACATTATAATGCTCGCCAGCTGCTAATGTGGCCCACCCTCATACTCTGTTTCTGACTGCCTTGTAGTGCTTATCTAGCTACTGCACATGTGCGACTACCACCAAAGATGGAACAGAAGTGAGATGTCTCACTCTGTAGCTTTAATAGACAGAGACCTAAACACACATGGTGACAAGAGGATCAGCAATTAAAATACACTACACTCGAAATACAATTATGAACCAGCAAATGTGTTGTAAAAGAAAGATCAATGCCATGTTTTCCTGAAGCATTTGAAGCATTTGAAACCTTTGCGATGAAACATTGTCATGTATGCCATTGTATGACCCTCAACTTTTTTTTTCGTCTTGCAACAGATGTACTGTAAGAACAAAATGTTTATACCTTTATATCTTGAGGCTAACAAGATGAAAGAATGAAGTAGTAGTGGTTTTACAACACTAAATAAAATCAAAGCTGGAGCCCCTGTAAATTCAACCCATCCCACTGTGTATATTCAGTCTTTTCTTAGAATGAGGACACTGCCAAATGCTATGGATGCTAATGAAGTTACAATGCATGAAAAAGGTCAAGTGGTTGACCCCATTACCCTTCATAAGGAGAATGACAGTGATGGCTGGCCCCAGTGGCCTCATGAGAATCAAAGCAGCGAGGTAGCACCGTGAACTGCAGTGGCATTGCCAGTTAATAGGACCTTAAATCACTTTATGATCTACATTATTTAACAAGCCTTCATCTTTTAATGCAGTTATGTATCAGCTGATATTAATTTACATCACAGTCTGCATGTTTGATGTCCTTGACATTGGACAGCTCAGACTAGTCTGCTCCCTTCTGTACCAGCTGATAAGACACAGTCAATTTTATCATAATTTCATTTGTACCTATGAATCCCAGCTACCTCATCAGCAGCAAATGTAAATGTCACTGATATTACTATGCCTTCTTAGCTGTGCACTCTTGAGAGCACGTTTCTGGCCATCGTTGCTCAACCCCCCCACCTGGAAAGGGTAATTCCTTCTGCCAACATGTATAACTATCACCCCAGCTTTCCCATCAGGTCTAGAAAACTTGCACATTGTTCGCTATAGGCTGAAAAGGGAAGTATGGATGACAACACACTCCTGACGCACCTATTATCCTGGCATCTTATTGCCTGTTTGCAATATTGCTCTAGCAAGAAGACCGCAATTGCTCGAGCCCTTGGGGGGGGGAGATGGAAAAAGCAGCTTTAATATGGCAGCTGATAAGATAAGTGATGGAGTACAGCCTATGTGAACCCCTCAACCAGGATCTCCCTATCTCTCAGTCCTTTTTTCTTGTTTTCCTCTATCCAGCCCCCTCCCATTTGGAATTGCAAATCAACCCATGTGTTTCTTTACAGGCAAGGTGGGAGATAAGGAGCAAGGTGTTGCACATATCAGAAATCTGAGCATGTTGTTCATTTCAATTTATTTATTTTATTTCTGTATTTCTGTATACATAATCTTTCACTGCATGCATGTATGGTTTC
Source organism: Etheostoma cragini (assembly GCF_013103735.1). NCBI lineage: Eukaryota > Metazoa > Chordata > Actinopteri > Perciformes > Percidae > Etheostoma > Etheostoma cragini. The sequence continues at coordinate 22,954,901 of NC_048409.1, forward strand.
TTGTTTACGTATATGTGAAAGTAAGATGATTTTGCTTGTAAAAGTGATAAAGATAGATAGCTTGTTTGTGTGTGTTATCCGGCTCAGATAGATAGCTTGTTTGTGTGTGTTATCTGGCTCAGATTGTGTTGTGTTCAAGCGGGCATTAAGGGATGGGTGGTTATAGAAAAAGTTTCCCAGAAATGCTTGTGTATGTGTTTCTGAGTGTGTTTTTGTGTAGTGTGTTTCTGCGTGATTGTGAATTCACAATTCGGTTTGAGATGGGAAGGGTTAGGACGTAAATGGAACTTTGGGTTTGGCATTGATAGGTGAGTCCAGAGTGCCACCTGGAAGATGGTTTCTATGAGATCACAGAGTCATTCACCCCACGCAGATAGACACGGAGACAGCTCTTGGTTGCTGAGCACAGAGATGGTAGAGAAAACAAGATAAGATGTACAAGCACACACACAAATGTGCGCACCAACACTAAGGCTGTAAGTCAGTGGTGTTGGAAAAACACCAAACTCAGTTTCATCATGAACAGTAGAGAAAAGAGAAAAATACCTGGTGAACTTTTAACATCTGAAAAGGGCCTACGGGCAAGATTTGTTAGGACACGTTATTTTGATGGTACAATGTTCACACAATGAGATTGTGCGGGTAGAACCTGAAATTGATCTTTTTTTTAAACTATGATCGAACTCAAACAACAATAAACTGTATACAACAGGCAGTTGGGTGTTAGAGGTTTCATATCTCAGAATATAATGTTTATGTCACAAATACATGTTATATATACTCTACATACAAGCCTTTTTCTTGATCTCTTCTGAGTACACACACACTCTCTCACGCACACATACACACGCACACACACACACACACACACACACACACACACACACACACATACACACACACACACACACACACACACACTCACACAGACACACACAGCTTAAGCCTCTTTGGCAGCACCATGCATGCCATGTCCACTCGACTGCTTCGGAGAATTGATACAAGACCACGCCAAGCCACTTGCCCCTTGAAGGGTGGTGTCAATCTGGGTATCCATAGATGGCTGTGACCAGCACATCATCACCTTCCCATGACTCTGACCGATAGTCAAAGATCATGTATTTCGTCATAAACTTGTTCTGTAAAGAACAGTTAAAATCTGCAGGAAATCTACATTTCACTTACACACTTTCAAATCACCAAGAGAAGGCCTTAACGTCTGCAGAGATAAATCTTTGCTACAGTCAGTGGCTATTTTTAGTGGAATTAGGCTGTCCGAGAGGAAACCTTTTTTCCTTTACAATAACCCATTAGCCGATCAGTGTATTATGGTTGCTTGCAAACTAATACTATTGGCAATAACCTCACATCCACCCACGGACATACTGTACATTGAAACTGGAGAGGCTGAGATTTTCAGCGTAAATGAGCCTTAAGGGGGTTTCCTTGATTTTGTCCTGTTTCTGTGACCACAAAACTTTATTTACATTTCAATTCACTCTCACTTGATGTGCCTATAGATCATCACTATAGCATTTCCCCTAACCCAGAATAGATAAGCGGGGTAGCCAGACAATATTCAATGACCTAGCGCTATGGAGATGGTATCAATTATATCAATAATCCCTCAGATGTATATGTATTGGCTATGCAACACGACAGATTCCATTCCATGTGTAGATGTAAACGGCTCATTCTAAGGTATTGAAAACACATGTCCTATTTTTAGGAAATTATACACTAATGAATACATAGTTATTCATTTTATTTTCCTTTACTGTGAATAGATTGCCCTAAATCCTACACACTGAACCTTTAAGTAAAGGATCTGAGTACATCATCTAACACTTCAAAGCGGGTGTATTTTGATGTGGCTACTGAGCATGTGTAGAGTACAGTTCAGTTTGGCCTTTAAGGCAGGGGTATGCTTGAAACAAAGTTTGTATGATCTGTTATCAAACCATATTGGATAGTAAAAGTCTTTACAGCTGCTCTGCATGATGTCGCCCTTTGTCTGCCATTGGAATGAGGGGTGCAATGAGATAATGATTCAAATGGGGATAAAAGCAAACACTTTCTGACAGTCTTTCCTCAAAAGCAGTCATACTGTTGCACTGCCTTGTTCGCACAAACAAAAAGTGACAGAAGTATTTGTGTGAAGAATAAAAAAAAAAGCTTCAGAAAGATGCCCGCAGTCTCAGTTTAGATAAACGCATCAAATGGTTCAATCCTGTTTTCTGCATTTTAGAAGCAGTTTAAAGATTAGATCATTCCTCTCTCCTGAAAACTGTTTGTCACGCCTTCACCACCTGTCGACGGTTCTACAGTAACTCCCTGCTCTCTGGCATCTGCAAAAGATATTTTACCTGCTTATGTCTGATTCAAAATTCAGCTGCCAGTATTTAAACTGGAACTAAGATTCTACACCTTTCGGCTCCTGGACTTTGGGTTGGTTTACCTACCAGTGCAGCAAACTCTGTATCTTCTTTTAAATCACTTCTGAAAATTCCCTTTTATTGTTTAATTGTTGGAAGAAGAGTCACCTATTCTGACATCGGGAGGTTGTGGAGGAAGTAGGTTTTGGATGCCGTTCGACAATCCAACAAGCATGCATACTCAAGCTTTGAAACTGTCACTCCCAGCTAGAAAACACCAAGCTTATCACAGTAGAGAATGGGGAGTGACCAGAATAAACTTCCTCCTGAAGAACTCCATAATTTACAGGTGAATGCTGCATTGGAGGTGGGGATCATTTAAATGTTATATGAGCAGTATC
>NC_048409.1:22957776-22973399 GCF_013103735.1 Etheostoma cragini
AAAAGAGTGAATGGAATGGATGAATGGATGGAGAGTGGGACATGAGGGACAGGCAGAGAGAGTGGAAACTGATTCAGAGAGTGATAAACAAAGAGACTGATGAGGACAGTGCAAAGAGAGATCAAAGAACCAAGCAGCTTCACAGTTTGACCCAATTCACCCAAAATTTCCCATGATGCTTTGAAGGTTCTAATCGTTTAAGCAAAGCCAAAACAGTAGTTTTGACACTGTAAAAATACAAACCAAAAAAACTGCATGTTACTTTGAGCCATAACAGAGAAGGGCTAATTATACAATATAATAATACAATAATACACAATATGAAAGCATTTATTATGACATTATTATTTCAAGAGAGCCATTGCTTTATTTTCGTACTATATTCTATTTTATCCTTCTATTTTCTAAAGGTCCCATGCCATGGTGCTCTTTGGATGCTTTTATATAGGCCTTAGTGATCTCTAAATACCATATCTGTAGTATCTTTTCTATAGACCTTCGTAGTCCCTTAATCCCATATCTGAAGTCTCCTTCCCAAAATTCCGCCTTGGTGCAGTACAACAGCCACTAGAGCCAGTCCCACAATGAGCTTTCCTTAGTATGTGCAATTTCTAAGTCTGTAGCTTTTTAGGAGGAGAGAGGGGGGATAAGGTGGAGGCTGGGGGTGTGGCCTTGAACAACTGCCACTTTGCTAATTTGAAAGCCGTGATGTCTCTTTCACATGGGCGGGCCAAATTCTCTGATTGAGCAAAGCAGAGAAAGGGGAGATAATCTGGAATCCTTCTTCTATTAGAGCAAGATCCGACCGTCTGAGCTTTCCTTTTCTCAAAGGCAAAGCAGGACATCCAGGGCTCGGTTTACAACTATCGCCATTTTTAGCCACTGGGGGACCCTAGGCAGACTGGGTGAACTCTTAAATGTTAAATAATCTCATAAAGTGAAAGTTTCAAGCCATGGGACCTTTAAAGGTGAAGCTATACGATTTGAGAAAGTCCATATTGATACAATTATTTTCTCTTGTCTCATTCCTCTTCTTTCTACTTCTCTTTTCTATAGATTAGTAGATAGTGATGAAAACACGAGAAACTTTTTGAATTTAATTGATCAAAAACTCACAAAGGAAATGGTCGACAAAGGTTACGACAAGCCGTGGGACGTCTTCAGGAGTAAATGGAAGGCAGTCAAACAGTGAGGCATGTCTCAAAAAAGAATTGTCTCGCAGCGGCTCCGGAGGGACAATAAAAGACAAGTTGCATCTGCATCATCATAGCGATGTGTTGACAGCGTTGTTGTTTTCTTATTATAGCTTGATATGTCGGTATTAGCTGGCACATAAGCACTACAACTTAAGCAATATTGATCGTGTGTTGGTAGACGGCGCAAACCATTTTGTCTAGAAAAACCTTGGTCGCAAAAGTTTGCTTGAATGTTGTTTGATTCAGTGCAAAAATGAATGTTAACACCTTAAAATGTCTAAATTCAATTCGATATACCAATGTGATCGCAAAACAGCATGTGACGTCATTACGCACAGGATTTTATTCACTCTAAAGCCGTTGGATGGAAACACACTTTTATCAGCTTCATTCGCATGAGTTTTTTTTACCTAACTTCAGATAATTTTATTGACAAGGGAATGGAAACTTAGTCTGTGTCATCTTATCTCCGCGCTTGTTTGTGTCACAATTTCACAGCTCTGTGTTGCAATTTCAACATTTCAATATTTCATATAATATTTCCAGAGAGCAGTGTTGCTGAATTATTTAGCACCACCGGAAATCTGTGTGGAGAAAGTCTGACGCACACACGCACAATACTGACAGACTGGAACAAACACACTATAGATTTATGGCTCTGGCTGTGGACTTTTGCCAGTGAAAAGTGTGAAATGGTCATTCTTGAACTGTGACCTGGGAAACAGAGAGGTAGATCAATCAGGTGAACTGATCCCTGATCCTTTATGCACATGGGCACCATTTGTATGAATCATTGCTCCCCTTATATGTTTCTCTCAAAAGTAAAAAAAAAAGCCCAGAAGTAAAGCAGATGAGAGGGAGAATGAAGCTTATGAACATGTGCGGTGCTGCCCTGACTGGACCAAGTTGGCATTCTTTCATCATAATCACAGATGGGGAAGGCAGGTTATCATTGGGACCATTGTATTTTAAAGCAGGGACTATTTGGTGGATAGGCAAAGGGAAATGATGAGGGAAATAGGGAAAGAGAAAGAAAGGGAGGCATGGGAGCTGGAAGGAGAAAGGTGACATGACCAAGTTGTAACAAAATAGAATAGAGAAATCCCATACTGGGAGAAAACAGTAAAGAAAGCTAGACATGTTTTTATGAAGAAAAAAAGCATTCTGGCATCAATCATTCTCAATTATTGTAGTTGCAATTGTAATGCTGACAGAGAGTGTAAGAGTTATAATCAGTATTTCTTTGCCTGATTATGTCTCTGCAATGACATGGTACTCACTGAGACACTGAGATTTGAACAGCTATTCTGATGAAGGTGAAATGAAAAGGAAATTGACACTGCCCACTAACTCCAACAGATGTGGAAGGTGAAAAGACTTCTGGAGTTAGATGTTGTTTTGAGAAAGGGTGAGGTTACTCTTTAAAGACACTATGTGTACAAAGCTTTCAGGGTTGTCACAATGTTTGACAACCCACAGTTGAATTGTCAACATCTGAAATGTCAAAGTTTTACTTATAGTGGCTTTAAAGGTACAATAAAATGGGGTCATTACTCCAAATATTGTGATATCCCTATTGGTACAACTTTTTAGTTAAATAAGGTTTGTTCAAGATTTTTGTGTTTTATTAATGTATTATAAAGCATGTCAAATTGCTATTTAAACACTGTGAGTAAGTATCAAAACCCAGCATAAGGGTTTTGTCACACTATCTAATATTTTAGTAGAGGGATTAAACCTTTACATAATTCAAGTCAATAATATAATCTACTGATTTGTGTAAACTGTCCTTTTGGCACCATTTCAGCAAATGGCTTTATTAGCTGAGAAAAGGCACTTCTAATCCAGACCTACAGGACACCACTGCATTAGCACACTGACTGATACCCCATATCAACTTTCACCAGCTTTGTGTGTGTGTGTCTGTGCGTGTGTGTGTGGTTGTGTGTGTGTGTGTGTGTGTGTGTGTGTGTGTGTGTGTGTGTGTGTGTGTGTGTTTGTGCGTGCGTGCACAGGTGCATGCTCTGAGCCTTTTCCAAGGCGTCTGATCACCTCTCTAGAGCTGAGCTGATGCACACCATGATCAATACCTGGCTTCCAATACCCTCCTTCATATACTCAGCTATGTCTGAGGCATGGTCCTCTCTTTCTCTTTGAACCTCACCCTTTATTCTGCAGCCTGTAATACAGCTTGCTTTCACAAAAGGACCCTAGCATCATAATAAACTGTATTATCACACCAGCTTACCAGGAATTCATTGGGAGCCTTTCACCATGCCTTTATTTCTTTTATTTTGCTCACTCTTATATCTTTCTGCACATTATTTTACATTTCTCCCCCCAGCACTTTCATTCTCCCTCTCTTTTTCTGTACCTACCTATTACTGCTGAGTCGATTTCACGATTCAGTGATGCAGAAGTGGGTACAGTAGAACATGCTGTGTGCGAGTGTGAATAACAATAGCTGTCTATGCCTCATAAGAAAACCCTAATTACATGCAATAGCACAAAATCACATGCCTCATAAAAGCACAAATGGTCATTGCAGACAAAAAGTCGCTGTGTTGTTCTGGGTGATTTTAGCAAATTATGTTTGGATGTCACCAAATGTGGCATTAAAGCCATAGTCTGTACTTTCTTTGCTTGTATTTTGTTTTTATTTTTGAAGAAGATATAATATTTTTTAGTTTATGCAATATTTTTCTGAATATTCTTGCAAGCTGGTGCTCATATTAGTTTACCCTGCTTCTTTCTTTCTTCTGTTTATGTGTGACGGAAATTAGTGCAATCATTAGCGATGGATAAAAAAGAGCACATCTTCATTATTTATATTCTTGATTCTTCGGCATAATCAACTCAGAACATCTTCATAATACCAAACTGGATTTTTGCTCATTTGTGCTGAATGAATTAATATTTGGATCTGTAATTAAAGTGGGAGCAATGAAAGTGCATGGCAGAGAGAAAGAGAGGAAGACTTTAACAATATACAGTATATTGCAACACACACACACACATTAACAAACTACCCATTCTCAGCTCAGTTCAAGGCTTACTGGTGAATTGAGATGATGAGCTGTTGACTTATTGCCTGTTGCCATAGGAATGTGAATTGAGTTATCTAGCAACATAACAACATAAACCATCTGCAAAACACATCCGCTAATTACTCAGAAACATATTATGTGTCTCTCTGTTATTCTACATGCACTGTAGAAAACGGCACAGAAGATGGTTGAGGAAAAAAATTCAAAACAGCTTTTGAAATTGTTAAGCAGATATCAACAAGGCAATTAGACCACGGACTCTTTTTCTTGAACAACAGTTTCAAGGGTTTTAAGTTCTGAAATAGGCCGTCGTATCAACAACTATTCAACGTGTACATCCTTGCTGGCTTTGGTTGTCTTCAGCTATTTCAGAGTGGGCTGCAAAATGGGCTATTACAGCACCAATGTCCAGGTAGAAACGCTGTCAAAAAGGAAAATTAATATGTTTCCCTGACATTTTTTTAAAACGTTTTTTGTCTTGTGGATGGCTCAGCCAGTGGTGGGGCATGGGGAGAAAGTCAGAGAGGTCAGCTCTGTCATTTTGAACAGCACAATCTGTCTTATGTTTTTGACAGTTCAAATATCTAAATAGCACTGAAAGCAACTGATGCATTCTCGCCCTCAGGCACACATGTACACATTTGTTCACATGATGCTGCGGTTGAATGGAAAGTGAATATGATCACTCAATTTGACACATTTTCAATATCTCAAAGCTTCAATCTCTTCATCCCCGCTGTGCTAGCCTGTATGTTTACATTCGGCTTCTCTTGTTGCTTTTGTCATTGCTTTTTTGGTCTCTTTCTGGTTTGTCTTCGTTCATTCCTCTCCATTGTTTGCTTTCTCTATGACTGTGACCTTCTCTCTTTTTCATCAACATCTCACCTTTAGCCAGATTACCCATTTCGCTCATGTGTGTGTGTGTGTGTGTATGCGTGTGTCCTCAAGGGCCGGAGTTGAAGTTTTCCATGTGTGACAAAAGATTCTCTTGGTGACATTTGAAGAGGCTTGTACGTTATGACTCTGGCTTATTGTTATGGAACGATGCTGCTCCTGCTGCTATGCTGCAGCCCTCCAGCTGCCCTATAGGAGACATACAGACTGAAACTCAAAGGAATCCTGACTTTTGATTATTACAGATATCTACAGCCTGGAAAATAGATATTTTTTTTCCAATCTCTCTTCTTTTGTGCCCTAACACCCACATGCACTTTTCTGTCATGAGCTTAGCACACAAGTCAACATATAGTGCAGAAGTTGACCAAGCAAGACTCCCCCAGGCCCGGGACGATAGAGTTGAATAAATTGCAGGCACTGAAGACCTGCGGATATGGAACACAAACTCTCTCACACACAGAGCATAAGAAAGAGACATAAAGCCAAAGGCAGAGACAGCACTGCAGAGTCCATTCCCTAGATGTGATCCATTGGGTTGCAGACCCATGAGCAAACTAACCTTTCCATGGATCATCACATTCCCACTCATTAAGGGACAACAGGATGACAACAATTGTAACCAACCACTTCCTAAAGACCACAAACACAGAGTGACATGCTGCCGTCAGCATTTTCCTCACACTGTAATCTTCACTGGCAGCTGCTTTTTAATAGGCTGACGGAAGACAAATAATTGCTTTGAGGGGAACTGATCTCAGTCCTAATTCAATCTTCTCACCACCCAAATCCCCACTCAAACACACTAATGCACATTAATGAGATTTCATAGCTTTTAATGGGAGACAATGATGGCACAGGTTTTTACAACGTTCTTTTGCTTATGTGTTTGACTTTAACGGATGTGCGTGGTGTCTGTCTGCTGTCTAAATCCGTTTTTATTTTATGTTGCATGAGCTAATGTGTACTTATCCATCTGTTGTGGGGATACATGCACAGTGAGTAGCATAGACACATAGAGCACATACCCCCTGTGTGTTAAATAGAGAAACGCAGATAAAAATATCTGAGTGCCTTTTGCACTGACTTTCTCTCGTTCTCTTCCTCTACCTAGGCACTGCTATCTGTTTTCCCTTTTTTCCATAGAAGTGTCTTTTGTCCTTGGTGGATGACAATAAAGCTAAATAATTGAAACCATTAATAGGTGTGCATAGTATGGGAATGTGTGTCAGGTCTCCTTTAACTTATGGAGTCGTTAACATGGCATTACAACTTGCACACAGTGATTAACTTTGACTTTGTCATACTATGCAAATCAAATGTACATCATTGGGGGAGCAGGAATGCCAGTAGTTCTAGAACTTCTAATACACAACACGCACTGGGGTGTAAATGTTTGTCTTTAACTTTGCGTTTGACTTTTGGAAAGGATTCCTGAGAATCTGCAGTGGCTCAGACAATGCTGAACAGGGCAAAGTAGGACCGTGCATGCTTTCTCTTACCTTCACACTCCCAAACTCTTCCACATATAGACTCGCACAGAGATGGTGGAAAAGCATACTCATTCAGGCCTAAGTTATTAAACCGAACAATATGACATTTAAAAACAAAACCTTAAGCAAGATCACTTAGATCCACAAAGGAGTAGCCAGTGATGCTGACAACACATTAGCTAGTTGACAATATGGATGAAATGGGTCTAAATGGGTTAAAGCAGGTGTTGTGAGTCCAACTTTGTTCTAATGTTTATCACATCCTCAGAAATATTTATAATAACCAGGATCAGTGTTATTTATTTGTACTTTATATATATACACAAAGCACGTAATGTTCAGTTTCTGTAAAACTTTCTGAGAGGTTTTAATTAAACTCCTGAGGTCGCAGTTAGTAGTGGTGTTGTTCTGGACTGTATTATGTTAACAAAACATTTGCAACCCCACTTAACATTGTGCAGTCCACACTGGCTTCAGCCCTTCTACTACAGGTCCAACACGTCGCAATAACACTGAGGCTTAGACAGCTAGGCCTCAGTGCCCATTGTTGCAGGAATCTCACACACACGCCACGAAAAAGACACCCAAACACAAATTACACACCATACCAATCTCTGTTGCTCTAACAGAGCTATTAGGAAGTGCTGATAGCTAAGGCATAAACCCATTGCCTCGATTGCAGAACCATTACGCACCATGTGTACGTGTGTATGTGTGTGTGCAAAATAGGTAATGCTCTTCTGACTCCTCTGCTGAGTCTAGAGCTTCATCATCATTAGGGCTGCTGCAGTGATAAGACAAAATGATAGAGGGATGAGGAGAGAGAAAGACAGAAAGAGATTTGGTTCTGCAGCTGAGGTACCAAGGGGATTACCTTCCAGGTCCCACCTACCTAATAGACTCTCTCACCAGGTCTAATGACGCAGATGACACACACACGCACACACACACACGCACACACACATACACACACACATACACACACACACACGCACACAAACACACACACATACTCTCCCTTTTTGAAAATGTACGCTTCATACTCAAAACATTGAGGTTTCCGCACAAAAATAAAATTAAAGCCAAGCTGCAGCATCCTAAAGTGTTACATTTAGGTTTATTATCATTAATGCCTAATGTATTTTTGGCGTGTAGGAGGATCTGACATTCAGTTGCAGAACCCAACTATTTTTTTTTTTTTTGCATTCATCTTTTTTTTCCATGCCGACCTTTGTCCCCGTCTTATTTCTTTTCTTTCTAATCTTTCCCGCATTGCTCTTAGCTGATCTGCCTTCATTAACATCGCAGCCTTGTTAGGGTTCCTCTAAACTTTACTCTGGTTAGGAGCAAGCAGCAGCCCGTCTCCGAGATGGCCTCACACAAGGTACAGAGAACTATGGCAAAGTTGTTTCTGTTTTACTTCTTTTCATCTTTACTTCCTCTGTGTGTTTCACTTCTTTTAATTCTGCTAACACTTTACATACTTTACATTTGAACTGACATTGAACTGCTCCTTGTATGTGGCCTTGTATGAATCAGCATGTTGGGGATCAGTGTCCTGCTAAAACCTCTGATCTTTACCATGTTGCTAAAACTAAATTCACTATGTTGCTGAAGAATTTGGCCACCATTGCATGGGACAAAAAAGCAAATTTAGAAGATATCAAGCATGTGAGAGAGAATTTGATACAGCTTGTGTGTACCTTCATTACCATATTCATCAAGGTTGTTTTACGCCATGATTCTTATCTTCTGTCATTAGCCCGGCTATATTTCACCAGTCCTTGGGAGCGACCTCTCTGTCTTTTTACTTTCCTTCCTCCCCTTCATTCTTTTTTTATCTCTACGGAAACAGGCAGAGACATTGCGCTAATGTTTGGACCTTCCATTATAAAGCTGATTGGTTATGGCGCTTGACAATGATTGGATTTTAATTGATTAGTCACAACCTAATTGGCTAATAGGTGGCAGCCTAATGAAAATGAGAAGACTTGAAGGCAACTTAGCCTCAGTCTTCATCTGCAGAACTGGAAGAGACATTGATCGATCCATACATTTTTTTTTTGCTGCTCATCCAGGGTTGGGTCGCCCTAGCAGCACGCTAAGCAAGATAGTCCAAACGTCCTCCCCAGCATCGTCTTTTAGGCGCTTCCTGCAGCATTCTCAAGCCAGATGAGATATATAATACATTCAGAGTGCTAAAGGTCACTGTCCGATAAAGCCAACAGAACCACATCATCTGCAAGGAGCAGAGAAGCAATTCTGTGGATTTCAAACCAGGCACTCCTCCGCAGGCTCGCTCTTGAAATCCTGTCTATGAAGATCAAGACCAGGCCCAGTGAAAACGCGTTTGACTTCCTGCCGAGGCTACTCTCACAGCTCTCGGTCCGGTTATACAGGATAAGGGCTGGTCCATTGCCCAATCTTACTAGAAAGTATTCCAGAAATCCACTTTTCCCCCATGTGGATCGGAGTGTGATTAATTATTTGTGGGCTTTAAAAGGTGCAGTTATTCATTATGTATTCTTTGTTAAATACAGTATTGATTAGAAACGGTGCACAGCATTGGAATGAATACATGTGGAACGCGTTTCTTGTAATTTTGTTGATGATTATGAGGAGAAGGAGGTGAAGGAGAACAATGATAATGTGTAATATTTTTATTACAATTGAAGCCAAATCAATCAGTTTTTCATTTGGTCTCCATGGCAATCAGAGGGAGCCAGTGAACAATGCTCTGTGTGAAGTTTACATAACAATAGAAGTGGAAACGATTTCAACATTTCAGTGGGACTGGCTCCTAATTAATTTTCACAGACTTTCCCCCCACAGTCACGGACACACACAAAGATTCATGGTACAAAAGATTGTATGCACGACAATGGCGATGTATCTTAGGATGAAAGGTTGTGTATCTGGGTCATTGCCAAAGCTTAACTTTATTATTTATACTATTTGGGCTGTCCTTCATTTAATCCCTTTCTTTTTTTCTTAATATGAGTTAATGTTTGGCTATGTTCTGTGCATCAGTAGGAATACTCTAAACTGGAACCTTTGCATTTTCAGCCTGAAATGAAAATGTTAATGAATTGATTTTTATTCTAACTAGACCAATTATTAGCCTTAACTGTTCCAGGTTTGTCTGCTGTTTTCTCAGCAGGTTCACGTTTGATAGGAGTTTTACTCCAAGTGTTTGTGATAATCTGTCACTGTGGGCTGTGGATTTGGTCCTTTAACGCTCAGTCAGTGCTGTTTATTCTGCAGTCTGTCTGATAATTAAAGATCAGATCTCATGGCAGTCATTAAAGAGATCACTATGTGTGAGCAGTGGGGGACATGATGTTGGAAAAGATCATTGTGTTATGTATAGTAGCAGCAAACCTATTGCAAAGGGCACAGACTGCTCACAGCATGCACACTGGTCTGTATCTGAGAGAGAGAGAGAGAGAGAGAGAAAGGTGGGTGTAATATTTGCTCCATCTGAGGTTATGTACAAACCTTGTGGTAAACCCTGTGTTGGCATTGACATCAAACACACAGGAGACAAACTAAGGGTTGCAGTTCAAACAGAACATTTCATCTTCTTCAAGATTTTGAACATGTTCACACTGATGCGGATACAAAAGAAAACAATGTTTTTTTCTCTTTGTTTACTGTGTGTCCACAGTAAGGGGCTATTTTCCACCCTGGAAAATGGAGGTTCTTGAAAACGCTCCCTAAAGTGAATACTGTAAATCTGAAGATGCCAGTCTTATCATGTGGATGGGGAAAACAAAAACTGTCAGATTGCCAACTTTTAGCGGACCAACTTACTGCAATTAACTACAATTTGAAGAAGCCTATTAAATGGTAATATTTAAGATTTGTGTCTTGACAGAATCACCTGTCAGTTGCTAAAAATCTTAACATCTGTTTTTGACCAGCTGTCAAGCTGTGACACAAATGAATAAAGAGGCCTGTGGAAAATGAATAGAGTTTGCCTGCAATAACCATTTTTAGTAGTTGTAACCTCAATATTTTTAGTGTTTAATGCCTGACCATAACCATGCTTTCCCTAATCTTAACTGTACTGTTGCCATCTGCAGATATTGGACTGTTAAGAGACTGTACTGTAGGAAGCCAGACCTTTTAGAATGTTGGCATTTGATGTAAAACTAGTTTGTTGCAAAATTGTCAAATTTAATTCAGGCACAGTACGGCGATAGGGTTGAAAACAGAAGACATTTGGGTGTTTTTCCATTGTTTTGATGCTTTGGATGGAGAATTTGCAGAAAAAGACCTTAAATTAGAAAATGGAAAACATTCTATGTATAAATGGTGTTTTCAGATTGATCCACATTAGTGTAGATTTCATCTGATTGGTGTGTGTTTAACCTTAACTCCCAATCTTACTAATGGCTTTTTGTGCATCTTCCTCCTTCTGTCGTGTGACCCTTGAGTTGACTGTGTGTGTGTCTATATGTGAGCACAGGGCCAAGTGCATTAGAAACACAGGTACAGAATGATTGGTCCATTCACATGTGTTTCCATCTTCACCACGCTCCCAGATCTGCTTTAGCACCAATGCCACCACTGAGATTTAGTTCCACAATGTTCATCTCCCCCGATCCTCAGCCCTCCTCCGGCTCTACTCTTTCCAGGGTAGCGTCCTTTCTTTCCACCAGAGGGGATTAGTTTCTCCTCTATGAAGTACAACTTGACCTTAACCCTCTCTCATTCTCTCCGACACTGCTACTACCACTCCCCTCATCACCATTTGATATAAATGCAAATGATTCCTCATACTCCACTGATACAGCATCAGCTGCCCATGACTGGGGAGGAAAAAAGGCTTTTTATAGAGTAGTTCTTTTTTCTGATAATTCACTTACCTCACAAAGGCTCTTTTAAACATCACTGGAACATAATTTAATGTGTATTGAGGTGAATCTAGAAGTGTGGAAGAGTCATGCTCGTTAGGTCTGAACACACCAACCCAGTTGCCTTTTTTTGTTTAACAACCCAACTTGTAATTGTTATTCTTATTATCTTCCTCCTCCTCCTCCTCCTCCTCCTCCTCCTCCTCCTCTTTCTCCTCCTCCTCCTATGTGGACAGCAGGCACTCAGTCTCTTATCAGTAGAATCAGCCAAGCACAGCCACTTTTGTGCCGCAGATAGTCAGGAATTGGCTGACGGCGTGGAATGGCTACAGAGAAAGAGAGAGATATTAAAGATGAGGAGGGGCAAGAAGAGACGGGAGGGGGTGTGCAAGAGAAATGATTAATCTAAAAAAAAAAAACTGAGGAAAAAAGATGAGCTGTTTGTTTTCTTCATAGAAAAATACCTGGAGATAAGATGGAACTTTTTCTTACAATCACAACATCAACCGCAGTCTGTCTTATGCACAGCAGAACATATCTCCCACGCCATCTTTAAAACAAAAACTGGCAAGCGAGCATTTCTGTGTGACTTTCAGTAATCCTTGAACTTTTCCGCCTCACAATAAAACAGGTACACATTTAAAATCCCCCCCTACATACTCATTAAGTCTCAGCTCATTTGAAAGTAAGATCACATTGCAGCTAATCAGCCAGGAAGCTGATCATCACCACCTGCCTTACCTCATCTCCTCGAAGGTAAATACAGTCACATTTGACAAGGTGGTGTGCTAGCTGGTGTTAGCAACTGAACAAAGAGCAAACAAAGCTTTTAAAATATCAAATACTTACACAACCGTGGAGTTAGAGGGACGTCGAGGAAATTGGAGTTACCTAAGCAAATTAACAGAAGTTTCCCATCATGTGTTGTCAGTGAAACTTTGTGTGTTCACGGATTATGGGAGATTAAAATTTCAGGTAAAGGTTGAAGATAGTTAATGACAAGGCAAATTAACGCAAAGTCAGGGGGTAGAAAACCGCTTATGTAATGTTCTCAACGGCTTGAAACTTTTAATGTTGTTAAAGCCTATTTGGAGTTTTATTACACCAAATAGGTGTAGTACCTTTAAAGTGTTTCGCTTCACTCGACATTCTAAGTTTGTATCGTTGCGTCATGGTAATAACTTGAGCAATAATTACACTACTTAAACGTATGGTGTACCATTCATCCAGCCTCCCCACAATCAGTTTCCTTTGACTAGTCATTAACTGCTATTCAGGCTTCAGTGCAGTGCGGATATTGCAGGGGTGGCGTCTGCGGAATATGAAATGGTAGACAATATGGCTACATGTTTGGTGACAGGCAGCGAATGAACTCCATGTGGTGCAGTAAAATTCAGGAAAAGAAATATAGGTGGGTTGAGGGTAATGTTGGGGAAATCTATCCATTTTAATGCATCTCATTAGTAAGGAACAAGAGGCCTTGTATTATGGAAAGTGGTGAATGAAGGGAAAAATGGAAAGAAGAGGGGAAGAGAGGGATGAGGGGAAGATGTTGAGGCGTAATCAGACTTTAATTAAACTACTCTCTCATCCACATTTAGGGGCGAAGATACACACAAATAGGAAGCTTTACATGGTTATGCATGGGCTCACTGTACAGACGGATGCTGTTCTTCTGTGAAACACTACAAACGGCAGATAATCCTAAATGCCCATATGCATTACAAGTACTGTGTCTCTTTTACTTGATTTAAATATGTGGGCTGCAGTTTGGTAGCTGCACAGATGCTGCAGATCTAAAGTATGTTGGCATTTTGGTGACCTTGAAACGCACCTGCCTCTTGGCTTGGTATTTCAATGCCCTGCTAACCTGGCATAGCACCATGGTGGGAGGGCTGTGACAATGATTGCATTTTAATGATGTAGTGTTGTTGGTATTTTTTATTTATGTTAAAGCTTTATAAAGAAGTAATATATGCATGCCAACAGGCCTAAACAGGGCAAGTTTTAAACATGTTTTTAGCCTCTTAATATGTTTAAAATATCATTACAAGTTCCTAGCTCTGTGCAGTTATACCTTCCGAGTGAATACAGTGAATTTGATTATAGTATTTATTACAGAAAGGCGTTTTTCGTCTAGTGTGGACTTCATTGGAAAACAGGAAATAAATAATGTCTACTGCAGTCAAATTTTGCTGTGTTCAGTTGGAAGGAAACGTTTCACATGGCCATGCACTGGTAATGACATTTTATGCATGTTTAGAAGCTAAAAACAAGTTTAAAACTTGCCCTGTTTAACCCTGTTGGATGCCAACTCTGGCAGGAGAATAGCATGGTGTAGGAAGCACCGATTGGTTTAGTTTCTCTCTACTGACAGCACTCCAAATTTTCAAACAACAGAGCTACATGTTGAACTTGACTGGAATTCTCCTTTAACTGTACACAAAGTTCTGTTACAATACTGCACAGATAAACAAGTGGCTGGAGAAAGAAACTTGAATAGTTTAGCTAACGATGGTCAGATACTGGCCTGAAGTTTGACATGTGGCAAATGAGGATATTTTATATTTTTCTCCAAGCTGTATATCATTAAGCACCCGTCAATAAGTTCCCCACCAGTGCATCTTTGTGCTTTTCCAAAATATCCTATTGCACAACAACTGCTTCCTGAATTATCTCCTTAGTTTCAATGTTTATGTCTTGCATAAGTTGCAACTGAAGAAATGCACTTTTAAAAATGTTGATTGGATTGGCCATGACTTGTGCCAATCCTCAATTCCCTAACTGTTTATATAGTACATTCCCTATAATCCTACACTTACTACACACAGCTGTGCTACATGCCTCTGTTACAAAAATTTATAAAAATAAGAATATACCTTACGTTATACATACTATACATTCAGTAACAACCACCCCCTGTTCACTTTGCCATTGTTTTTATCAACTGAATTTTGCGTCATGCACCACCGATTCACAAAAATAGGGCCAACAGTCCTTTCTCATTGACTGGCTCAAATGTTGCATTAGCATAATCTAGCATGGTAAATGGTTGAGTCATTGGGGAAAAGATTATCATCAGAAAGGTTATCTAAATTTCCAGTGGCACATGCACACACCAGCACCAAAAAGACGATAGCAAGATATTGTAAATGATAAAAAATTAGAATAGGTGTACGACTAATGCATAAGATTCTTATCAGATAGTATCATTTTGCAGGTCTTGTGGGCTCCGCCGTAATCAGATTAGTTTAAACAATATATGAACAGCAGATATTAAAACTGATTGGATTATAGTTTGCTTATTCTGCTTTCATTACATATGACGGACTTTACTGCTATAACATGACCTCCGAAACCTGGTGTCAGGGTGGTTGTCAGTGCATGATTGACAGTAGCTTGAGGTTGCAGCTCTGTAGACTAAATTATGTATATGTAATACAATGCATATAAGTTGACATGTTATGGACATCATGTACATGCTACATGGTGCATGTGTTGCTTCTTAGCATTTGATCAATTGGACAACCAAGCTTTCTTTTAAGCGATCAGCACTTGTTTTGTAGAATTACATCTAGTTTAAAGCAGAGGTCTGAATTCAGTAGACAATCGACTTGATCAATTTACAACAAGAAGAAAATTGACAAAGGAGCTACAGGAGACATCAATTGAAAACAAAAACTCGGTCTGGCCTTCCAAGTGAAGTTTAGTAAAAATGCGAGGCCACAAACATTTAAGTGAAGATTAGCTTGTATTGAGAAGAAAAAAACTCCCTCCTTTTCTCCTATTCACCTCTCTCTCTCCCTCTCTTCGGTCCAGCAGGTTCAGCTGCAGCGAAGGGGCCATACAAAATGGATGAGTGTTTCTATCTCACTTCTTTCTTTTTTCATCCCTTCTTTCTCCCTCACTGCAGTCTGATCATGCGTAACTGTGACATGTTCATTTTGCCAGTAATGAATGAAGGACAGAGTTTTATATTATTATTTTATAATCTCGTTGCAGAGAATAGAACGAGCAAAAACATCAAAACTCATCACTGCTGCTCACAAAACCGTGAGCGAGTAACTCAAACTAGAGAGAGGGTTAATGAAGGTTTCTATCTTTTTCACACCTGGAGCTCCCCTACACACACAC
>NC_048409.1:22973499-23065999 GCF_013103735.1 Etheostoma cragini
ATTTTTTGGGAAATAAAACTCTTGCTTTTTGGAATTTCTCTTGTGACTCCTCATGCCTAACTGCTTGGTCCCTCACAAATACCAACAACTGGATGCAAGCTCAGAAATCCCTTTGCTGACGTCGAGTAAATCTTTATCAGCTGCCAATATTCCCCTTTGTTATTTACACCTGCAAGAGCTTTCATGTAGCTTCAGATCAGAGAGAAAATAAAACTCCACAGAGAAAGATTATTATAATTTCCATTTTATTTTAATAGCCTGTTACTAACCTTAACTGGGCTTTTCCTGCACCATAGCCCCTCACCCTTGTCTCCTCCTTCTCCCCTGAAATTGCTTCAGCCCTGCAT
This sequence comes from Etheostoma cragini, assembly GCF_013103735.1. Taxonomy (NCBI): domain Eukaryota; kingdom Metazoa; phylum Chordata; class Actinopteri; order Perciformes; family Percidae; genus Etheostoma; species Etheostoma cragini. The sequence goes on from NC_048409.1 coordinate 22,973,847, forward strand.
TCCTTTTGATGCTAAGAGGCCTTTGAACTGCAGCCAGCATCTTCATGCTGTGCTCGGTGGCGAGTCTGCGAGCAACTTAAATATTCATAGGGACCAGACTTCTCCTAGAATACTGATAGACGCTGCTCTTCACTCTGTGGACGGGATCGAAAATGTCAAGTTGGGCCTAACCTGGACCAGGGATACAGTACATGAACCGTGTTACATCACTGGCTGTAAATAATTACAGAGCTGTCGGTAGAATGGCTTATGTCATGTAATGGCTACTACTGCAATGTGCAAGGACTTTCTTGTATTTTCACAAAGGTCATCACTGTGGGTTATCCTGCTCTCTCTGGTTATAGGGTTGGCTGTAAACATTGTTATGGGGGTCGCCCAGAGGTTTGTGTTGAAGTTCATGGTTAGTTCACGGCAGGACAATAAGGCTGTCATGCAACGATGCGTGCAGTTTCCTTAATGTGTTGAGTTTGTGCTGGCTAAGGGCCTAATGCGCTTTAAATCTGGAATTTGGCTGTTTGAAGAAGCTTAATTATTTCTGCAAAACGTTTATCTTCCTCTGTAGCCATGACACTAGCAAATGGCCAGTGTCAGGTGGAAGCCTCACCAAACCAAAGCCTTGTGTTACGCATGGCTGTGCTCCATTATGCAGACTCTGGCTTGAGATTAAAGCCATTTTTCATAACCAAATATCATTTGGGGCTGATCATAGCACAATAGGTTTCTTTTCCCTTGTGGTATTCAGTTCAATTTATCACACACTTGACAACACAGGCATTCTACAGTTGATTACTAGACAGTAGCAATTGTAAGTAATACATATGTTCTTAGCACTCTGTCAACCGGGTCTTGAGGCCAGCTTAGTGCCATTCCACACTAGCAGATCCAGACTCTCTGCTCTGACATTTTCATTGATTGTGAATGATGAAGAACATGCTGAGCCGTCTCTGCTGTTCCTTAAGAAAGATGCATTAGTCTGATCAATCTCCATGTTTAGTTTGAGATTTTGATTTTCCTCTGTTTTTTTCTGTGTCTGTTTGTGTGTGTGTGTATGTGTATGTGTGGTGTGTGTGTCTGTTTAGCTACAGCAAGAGGATGAGTTGCAAAAAATATTCAGTTTTTACCTAAAGTTATTTATGATTTGTCTTTTCTTCAGTGTTTTGTGTTTTGTCCCATTGAGTGTAGCACTGAATAGGTTCAGGATTTCTTTAGAAGCAAATTAATAGTGGTTGTCAAATATATAAAACATTTAAATTGTTCAAACTGGCAGAACATTTCATTAATCATAGCTTTTTAAATGAAATTACTCAATTTTTTCTTTGTTGAAAATAGCTTCCTAAAGCTGTTAGGATGTAATTGCCTTTGTTGACCTGTCATCGTCTCTGTAAAATAATTGGAACCAGGTTGAGAAGGGTGTAACCCAAAGCGCAGCCATTCAAATCAACTCCATGTGGATTTGAGCTAGGATGGCTGCAATGGAAATGCAGTGTCCTTACGTCGTTGCAGGCACATGATTTGTATAATATGGGAGTCCTGAATAGCAAAAAAGTGAATTTGAACTGCAGGTGACAAAACAAAGAAAAGCGAGAGTGAAAAAAATAGCACAAAAAAATAACATTGTTGAACATGGTGAATGGAACTACTTACACACAGAACGATTGCTCTTTCTCCGGTTGGACTTTGTTGCATTGTTTGATTCATATTATTATAATACAATATTGTATTATTTTGTTAGTTTACAATGAAGAAGAACATCTTCAATAATGTAAATTAAGAAAAAATAGATTTAAAAGAAAAATCTAACTGCCTTAATCATCACAGGGGCAACGAATTGCCCCCCTTAGTTAGTTAGTGGTGCTACCCAAGCATTCCAATTTCTATAAAAATCCAGGCTTCCGTTTCCAGCGGAAATGACAACTGTTGCTCGAAGATTTTATCACCTGCAGCTAGCTAATTAAGCTAATGTTAGCCTCACTAGTTGTTTGACAACTTTTTAATGTTTTCCAGCCAACTTGCTTTGAGACAAAACATGCTATTTAAATATGCACCTGATGGCTACAAACATGCTATTGTGCTTATTGTTCCTGGCAAGCATCAATAACTCTCTCTTTGGGAAACATCATATGTTTTGTAAACATAAATAGCTGTGCTCACTTTTTGTGTGTTGTAGTTGTATGTGGCAGATTTAGCTGATCTTAGTGCCCTCTTGGACGGAGTTTGCTTAAAGCCAAACTGGTGTGGATTATTTTGAAGGATGAAATTGCCTGTGTGCTGGGTAGTGTCTTTCCCGCTGTCCACTATAATAAAATCAGTGCCACACACCTTACAAAAAGTGTAGAGATTATGGAAATGACTAGGTAAGAGGCATGTAAACTGTTGCGCCCAACACTGTAGAAATGTACAGCTATATTTCGATTTCTTTGCGGGAACACCGCCTTCACCTGCCATGTTTATAGGCTTGCTTTTGGGTTTGAACTTTCCGCAAAGCTTGCGCAGAGATCAACTGCGCAAATGCGTTATATGTTTGGAGTGTGCATTGTGTTAATTGGATGTGTTTCACAAAAGATCTGGCAAGTGGTCAACATTAGACAAATATATTGGTCCGATTATTTACAATAGAGTTTGATTTTCTCCGGAGGAATAACACATCTTGAGATAGGGCTAAAAAAAACAGGAGAAACCTGGGAAAAACGGGAAAAACGGGAGGGTTGGCAAGTGTGCCTTTGCCCGTAGGGCAATGAAGCCTCAGCTAAACCTTAGCTAACTTATTGCATACATGATCATGCATGTTAGTAAGACAGGGACCGCTGCCTCGCTGCCTTGCTGCTTCTCTGCCTGCCTGTCTGCCTGTCTGCCTCTCTGTCTGTGTGTGTGTGTGTGCGTGGGCTTGTGCATGTGCGTGTGTATGTGTGTGTGTTTGCGTGTGTGTGTGTGTGTGTGTGTGTGCGTGTGTGTGTGTGCGGCCCAGGGAGACGCATGGCGGAGGGAGAATGTGAGGGAGAGAGAGAGAGCTCTCGTGATCTGATATTTAGATTTTTTAATTCAAGAAATACATTTCTTTAACAGAGAAGCTGTGTGCAAACAAGAATATATATATAGGCTATATATTATTATAAAAAAAAATAAAAAATAACATGCATCCAGAAAAAAGAGCCCTTACTCTCGAGGAAGTATAAGGGCAGGTGCTCAAGCCCCTTTGGATGTCTATGTGTGCACGTGCTTGAGCCCAACTATCCTTTTATACAGTATAACTCAGTTTAGAGATTTCTCTTCCTGTTCAGATATTCTTACCGTAACACACAGTTTCCCTTGGGGGCCATTTCTTTTTCTTTGTTTTATTTGAATAATTTCGAGAGCCCTAGCAAGGTAAAATGACAAGGAAATAAAAGCCAAGACGAGGAGGGGAAGTCTTAGAAAAACTAATATAATTGAATTTGGTAGAAATTACATTTTTCTTCTTATTTCCTATGTTGTGACCACTCAGTTTTTTTTCTTGCAAATGCTTGTGTGTGGCGGGAAGATTTTCTAAGTGCTACATTTTTAGAAAAAAATGTATAAACAAAGAAAACTAGAATGTATCAATCCATCAAGCTTTTGCAAATAGAAATACTCCAACTAAGTATGTAGATGTTCTTTATTTATTTTTGTATATCTACAGCCTGCACAAGGATGTGTGTAGCAAAGAATGTTGATATCTTTAATAATAACCTATATGGCCTAGTTGTTCCTTGTAATATTTATTTTGTTTTATTTCTATATTTAAAAATTATTTTTTAGTGTGCTTTAGAGTCAGTGTTTCATTGTTTATCTGGTTGTCTGTAAAGGACTTTGAAGTGCTCTACATTATAGAATGATTGACTGACTGACTGAAGTGTGTTATCTTTTCCATCTGATGAATCTACAAAATTGAAATTAAGTGCATGTGTGTGGTGTGTTGTTGTTTGTGCAACACAGAAAGTGTACGTATGCAGTGTGCTTCTGCCTGACCTGGATGAATGAATTTCTTTATTTGTGTGCGTATTCACAACATTTATGTGTGGGTGTATGCACGTCTGGTTTCATAGCTCCAGGAGAACCACTATTCCCCAGAGAGATGGCGTCAGACAGCAAATGAATGAACCCACCAAGGTTGTCTCCAGTTCAATGCTGTGTTCCTCTTTTGAAACCATCATGTCTTTCGTTGTAATGGCTGAATGTGCCAACGATTGGTAGTCGTTTTAAATAGAGCTTACATGTCCTCATCTGTGTGTGTCTTGGTGCAGGGTTCTTTTTCTGTGTGTGTGTGTTTGTGTGTGTGTGTGTTTGTGTGTGTGTGTGTGTTTGTGTGTGTGTGTGTGTGTGTGTGTGTGTGTGTGCGTACGCTAGGAGTAGGATTGTTGCTCCACTGTCTGCTGATGAGGCTCTTTGTTTAAAGTCAAGGCTACCAACACAGTGCAGGGCAACCATAACAGCCCACATCACATCCCTCGTACATACACTGCTGACCCCCCCACACACACACACTCACTAGACATCGCTGTTTGATTTCTGCCTACCGGCAATTTGGCTATTTATTTACCAGCTCCACTGGTTAAAAAAACAACAATAAACAAAAATCTCAAGGCTAAATAAGACAGAAAGGCTTTTGGCTTCGTGCTGTGAAATGTTGGAGGCTTGTTTTACATTGTCTTACACGGCAGGTGCCCTTTCAGAGTGCCTGTACAATACAACACAAACAGATGCTGGGCTTCATCCATTGAACCCCCATGTGTTTTTCACCTGAATTAATTTGCTGCACAAAACATCAAAGTGCAGCCTTTTATTAAATTATGTGCAATAACCAACTTATGTTTTTCTCTCCTTTGCTCTCTTTCTTGTCAGTATAATGGAAATAAATAATAGCCACTTGAACTTTGGCTGACTTGAAACGAGGTTGAGAGGATCTTGTAAAGTTTTTTTTTTTTTTTAAATGACTAATTGCTTTAGCACTTGTGCAGGTGCCTCAAACAGTGTGTTGGAGTGCAGACACAGACCATAAAATGAAGAGTGCTGGTCATTGGAACTGATGGCACAATACAGTAATTGTTTGCCAGAGTTTCATGTGGACATAAGTGTGCTCTGCAGTGTACAAGTGGGGGCTGTGGGTGTGTGTGTGCGTGCACAGTGCTGAATGGCTGCTATTGTGTTTATTTTAGTGTTTATTTATTTTTGCCCGAACTGCAATCACCTTTATGAAATATTGAGGTACAGCTGTATGTGGTACCTTGCATGAGGCCTACTGTATCACTGTTGTTTTATTACACACGCACACACAGTGTTCCTTTATGTATATCTCCTTGATCAGTCTTCTGGGAGGTGATAACTCTTGTCTTGCATTCATCCCCCTCAGATAGGAAAGCAGCTGTCAGTATGTCACACATTTCCTGTTTAAGCATATCCAACAGCACCAATCCTGATTGGTTGCTGCTTCCGTGTTTTGTATGTAAGAAAGACATTTTATGTGTGTAATCGGGCACATATTTCTCAGATATGTTGGAGGAAGCATGTTCGGAGCACCTTGCTGTTTCATGTACATCGCTGCCTTCCAGGCCTTTCTGTTCTCACAGTTCACAGCCATGGCTTCATGGTCATGCACTGTAGCTCTTCAGGTTCAACCACAGGGAGAAAACACTATGCTTGACAGGTAAAACGCAGGGTTTGGGTTTAAAGATTCGGTGCAGTGTGATGGATGGAAGAGGGAACCATGTGCTTAATGATGCAGCCTTGACTGTCTTGGTTAATCAACTGTGGTTTTTCAAAAAACTCACTTTTAATCTGATTCTTTAGACTTTAATTAAATAGAGTTGCCATCATCAGACTGCAGTAGAAGGACTAATCCCTATTTTACTGAAAGTACGAGCATGGCCACCTGATTCCATCAATATACATTTTTACTGTGCCATCCACAATTCAGACAAACAGGCTGAATTGAATTCATCTTTTAACCATTACTAATGTGGATTCTAGCAGCCGCTTTGGACAAAAGTGGTAGTGTTTTTACCACCCCTGCTGTCGTAAAGCAATTTTCTTTATGGGGCTGTATTACTGGGTTAGCTTTACAGGAAGGTCATTGATTTGCAATTAATGTTTTGCTCGGACAGATAATCATTCATTTACAATAAGATAATGTGTTACATGCAATGTTGCATTTCAAGGGCCCTATCTTGCACCCGGCAAAGCCCAACTCAAGTGTCTTTGCTAGAATAAGACCAATGCAGTTATCAATTTCCCGTCCAGCGCCCACGTTGTTAAAATAGCAAATGCACCTGCACCCATTTTTGTGCCCACGGGTGTGCTGGTCTTACACAGAGGTGTCTTCAGATGAATTCTAGGCAGCACACAAACATGAAAAAGTAAAATAGAAATATTGCTTGCTTTACACAAATACTGAGGGACAAGTGAAAAGATAATAGTAGGCCAACTCAAACACGGACTGAAAATGAATAGAAACCTGGCGCTGAAGGGGAATGTGATTTAATGTAGGCTTCTGATCTACAACTACATTGCATATTGTAAAGTTATTGTATGAATTAAGTAGACATATTACATACCTGAGGGCCAATTCTGGGTTGTTTTTGAATCATTTACAATCCTGGGATTGTCTCCAGCTGTTGAAAGCCCGACCTAGTGTGACTCAGATTTTTTAGCGTTCACCTGTCACCATCCCTTTTATCCTTTAATTTTCTAATTTCCTTGTTATCTGTGATAGCCCTGCCCCAGTCTCAACCATAACTGCAGGAGATAACTTCTAAAAATAAAGTATGAATACAATTAGGCCTACAGTATATACAAGAACACAGACTTTTCAGGTGTTACAAGGAAATGTCTGACCTTTCAGAAGGTGTGCTCTGTAGCACCACCTATCCACCCTAAATCATTTAGTCACTTTGCATGAAAAATCTGACCCGGGCAAAGATATGAACAAAAACTATACAGAAATAGCTTTCTTTACAGTTAGTCTCATTTCCAGTTACAAATCATGTATGATCATCAGATGGAACATTACACAGTTCCAGAAACATTTAAAAGTTACATATAGTTACTTTAAGGTGAGAACAACAATCAACAATGTTTCTTCAAAGCCAACTGCCCTCTGTGAGAATAGAAACTGTGACACATAGAGGATTAATTGCGCCTTGTTGTCAAACTTTCATTTTTGTCACAATTGCCAAATGTAACAGCAGTACAGATGAACTCCCTCTCTGTATGTTGGTGTGTCCCACAAATCCCACTTCATTACACTGGAACTTATTTCCTCCTGTAACCTCATGTTCCTCCTCACTTCCTTTGATTCTCTGCTCTCTTTTGAATTTTCTTTTTGGGGAAATAAGTGACATTCCTTGAAAAGGGGAAACTACAAGTTGTAGTTTGCATGCTCTTTCTCTCCATCCCCCCTGGGTAAGGTGAGATGAACCAGCTGTGTGTGTGTATGGATGTTTGTGTTAAGCAGAGGCCCAAAGACGGTCCCAGTAGAGATACTCTCTTCCTGCCCACTTGCCTTCGATTTTTAGAGTGATATGAGAAAGATAGAGAGTGGCAAAATGGAATAGACTGCTAGAAGGAATCGCTAACACACTCTTAGGAACACAGGGGACTAAGTGCTGTGGAGAGCTAAGTGTGTGTGTGTGTGTGTGTGTGTGCGTGTGTTTGTGTGTGTGTGGGTGTGTGTGTGGGTGTGTGTGCGTGTGGGAGAAAAGGATCACGTGCCATTGGTACATAGGCGTTTAAGATGAAAAGAGTGACTGACCAGATAAAAGTGAGCATTTGATTGGATGTATTTGAGTGATGAAAGGCTGTGCAGAAGAAATAGAAAGTAAAAAAAAGATCAATAGAAAAAGGAAGGGAAAAAGACAGATAAGGACTAAATAGATATGAGAACAGACATGAGGAAAAATTGTTTCCAAGGTCAGGCTTCTGTAGGTGTAAAATGTAGTGTCTCAGTGGCGGTGCATCACACACATACACATGCAGCCACACACACACACAAACACACACACACACACACACACACACACACACACACACACACACACACACACACACACACACACACACACTTCTTAAACCAGATTACTGTGCATAGTCCACTTTATGTTCCATAAGACGGTGGCCTTCACTTCAAAAGCCCAGCCATTCTAAAAGGATTACACCCCTTTTACTTTTATTTGCTCAAAGTTTTTTCGACCCCCTGTTTCACACCTTGCCTGAGGCGCCACATAAACTGGCCGGATCTGAGAACCTCTCTCTTATGCTGACTCCTTGTTCAACAGACAGATGCACTCACAGCACACACTTTAGGCCATCTGCACATAAGACACTCTTGTGTAGCAAGAGAGAGTCAACCTTGTTTGAATCAGCAGAGTATTTATTCGTGGCCATGTTCAGGACATTCTACATCTTAATCATGTTCCTTCCCTATACATACGTTTCCTTCCAGTTGTTTATGTAACGCACCATTTATGAATAAAAAAAGGTGCAAAACACCTAAAGTGTTGCAAAATAAATTGCACTTGAAAAGGTTCAAAACACTCAAGACATACGACAAAACGAGTAGCGAGGGTGTTGGATGTTTACCTAAATGCATCATCCCTTCTGGTTCAAGTCCCACTTTGTGAAATGTTAAATGCTACACTTAGCCAGCTCTGTGAATTAAATAACAAATACATTTGTAATTGTTTGACAATTTTACAGTTTTTTCAGCTATTCAACTAGTAACTCCTCAAAAGGTTTTGGAATACATTACGGATTGAAAGGTTTAAGGCCAGTTGCTTTTGTGTTATAAGTCCTTAGGATGGCATTTTCCTTCTAATTAAAATCACACATTGTTTAGTCCGGTTTGTAATCAATCAATCAACAGAATGAACAGAAACAGAAAGCAAACAACAAGCAATCCTCTACATTTTATAAATTCTGATATATCAGCCTCACACTTTACTGTGCATTAAAATGTCTCCGTCCCTTTCATCAAACTGCATTTGGAGACCTCACACCCTCCTGCACTCAAACGATGATGTCACAGGGGATGTTGAGTAAAGTCTGTGAGGGATCAGTGCTTAGGGGTTACAATAAAATTAGGCCTTGAAGTCTCTTGGACCTCTGACCGCGCTTATTGATGTATTTTTCCCTGGTTGAAAAGGTCACAATCCTGCCTACAAAGCCAAGGTAGGCCGGACAGCGATATATCTAATCACGTAACAAATGATATTCGTAATACAATTAGTTGGTGAATTTTCAAAGCCTTAAATAGAGTTATAGATATACCGTACAAATAGTTTCAAATATGTGGAATTTATGGTAAATGTACATCAGTGTATCTCTTAACATGCTCCTGTGGGAAAGGCAAGAGGCTGTAAATGCCATATCTCAAATTACATTACATATACTACAATAATGGACCAGGATAATGGCTCTCAAATGACTCACAGAGGGAACATTTGTGGCGGTGAAGCTAGTTGATAAAGAGGGGTCATGATAGCTGGGGGTAATGGCACCAAAAGTGCATTTTCAGCTCTTATACATCCACTCTTGGTCATTTAGATGGATGCTTTTAGTTTTTTATTTTTATTTTTTTGCTGTGCAAAATACATAACACTCCTACATCTCCCTCTTTGTTTTTCTCCCTCTTCCCCAGGGGCACTGGGGGGTAGCGGAGCAACAGGGTGACTCTGCAGTCAGCCTTTTTTTCCTATCTCCGCAGGTTAATACGTCCCCATCTGAACACATGCAGTAACCCCGCTGCACATTCGCTTACGGCACAGAGGCAAACTTTGACAATTTGTATAACACTTTTTCCAGTCTTCTCTCTTCCTCCAGTTCTTTGCTTGTGTATTCTCACTCCAAAGGGGATTTTCACTTCATCCAAGGTGGATTGAAAACAAGCCCATGATAAAAGCCTGACCTATGGCTCTATCATTTTGCTACAGGGATAATGTTCAGGGTTAGAAAGGAGAAAAATGTCAAAACATAAATGCCATTGTTCACTGAGGTGCAAATAAAGCTAATCTTTGATATGTGTGGCAGAACTTGCTTCCTCTCAGTGTTGTCTTTCTATCTGTGTAGTGTCATAAACACACTGTTTTGATTTTTTCTGCTTGTCTACAAAATAAGCTTGAGCTTTTGTGTGTTTTGTTTACCGTAGTCACAGCACTCGCTGGGTGGTTTTCACAGGGTGCCGTCTGCACTCAGAGGCTGTGGGGTCCTGCTGCAACATTATTCCTCTCTCCAGCCGGCCGCTGAACCTCCCTCACAGCCCTGCCAAGCGCTACCACACACACACACCAGGAGCTGGGATCATGGCCAGAATGCACAACCTGCCGTGGGCCACAAAAGCAGCACAAACACACATAGAGAGACATGCACATGCTTACATAGAATGTTTTACACACCTACACACAAACACAGCAAACGCACATGCACACGCATACACCTAGGGCAATGCAAGGTAGCTTCTGAATTGTTAGGTTATTCCACTCTCAACATACCTCGAAAAGCTCTGTGTGATCCTGCTTTATCTCACCGCGCCCAGGGCTACGGACAGCTCATAGTCTCAAGAAACTAAATCCAAACATAACAGCCACAAAAGGCCAAACAGGGGCCAGCAGGTGAATTTGTTTCAGGCCATGTCATGATTTTCAATAACATCCTAGAGGACATGAGATGTTTTTTTTTTTTAGATGGAGTGAAAGTGTGAAGTTTAGTTTCCACTGCATGTCCTCCAGACTCTGTTCTGAGATGAGACGGCATCAGAAGAAGAGACGGCAGCAGAAGAAGCTTTGTAAAGAGCACAGCAGAGGTCAGGGTGTCACTGTCTGAGAGGGACTGTGGAGGGGTGGCCTCAGTGTGGCCCAGGTGTTTTGGCAGGAACAGTATTTTTTGCTGCTTTGACTGACAAATTCACAAACTCACCAAAATTGGCGTCTTTTTGGCGGCATCAAGTTTATTAAAGATGTACAGGTATGTATTTTAAGGATTTCGGGAATAGGCGCACAAAAATGGCTCGCTAGGGCCCCCTACAAAATTTAAAAATATTGACACCCTTCAGTGCGTTTAACGTAGACTAACAAAAAATGTGTACACCAATGTAACACGTCAAGATAACGAGAAAAAATAAAAGTGATTACCTTGATTGATAATGTCATCAGGTAGATTTTGGATTGAGATTGAAATTTCACTTATTAAAAAGCACGTTTTACTAAATAAGGGCCTGGATTGTAAAATATTTAAGCATTTAGCAGGAGGATCTGACGAAAGACACTATTGAGTTGCAATATGGGAATTGTACGATCCAGTGTTTCTTGGAGCTTGAATCATACTAGATGCTAAACGTCAGGACATCTTGGCATCTGCTGCTGTAATTCTTATATCTGTCTCTTGTCAGTCACTCAATCTATGTAAGTGCAATACTTAATCACTGCAGTACACCCTTTTAATATCTATGAAGCTGTGTAGAAATATAAATTAAATATCTTCCCCTCAGCTAATATATTTTATAAATTAGCAGTCTAAATATAAGTTTTATGCAATAGGTTAGGTCAGTTGTATTAGCTTGTAGAATACACGTCATGTTTTAGTCTCTCAAGTCAAAATCAGTGTTCAGGAACTAGAGGACTCAATGTATCTAGATGAGAATTCTACTTAGAAGCGTTTATATTTAATAATGTCCTCTCCCGCCAGATGGTTTCTGTCAGCTTGCTCTGTGATGCGCAAAGCCAGTGTACCGAGTGCAAAGAAGATTAAAGTTTGCAAAGATCTCCAAGGTTCAAAGAAAACATGGCTCACTGTTACGATGCAGTGGTGGACGGGAAAGAAAAAAGGCTGACGCCCCGTCAACTCAGGCAGAACAAGGGAGCTTTTCAATAATTTGCAGTGACCTGTTGATGGGCATCTCTGAGCCTCTCCAAACTGGCATCAGCTCCCAGTTTGCTATGTAGCTGTAATTGCCTGTTGGTTGCTGTAATGGCTAACTGTCTCTGCTACGTTTACTTTTCATTATGCTGATGTATTCATCACAGCCCCTTTTGGTGACCTTATCAATCAGAGTTTAGTTGCATGCAGAGTTCTTTTTAATTACAACGCTTTCTCTTCCTCCCCTGTCCCCCCGGGTCGAGTTTAGATTGGCGGCACCTGCCAACAAAGTTACGGTGGTGGACCGTGGCCTGGTCAGAGATTAATCAGCAGTTATAACGCCTCTGCCATGCACAGAGTCTCAAGTCAACTTCACGAGTCTTGGCTTAATTGGCAGTGAAATGGCAGTGGGAGCTAGTCGCACTGACCGGCAGCAAGCAGTAAAGGGCAGCCAAGCACCAGCGTTCACCTTTCAGTCGTCACACCCCCTGATTATATGTGCCTGTACAAGTGTGATAACTGTATCCCTCAACCCCTGTAATTAAATTGATTTGAAGAACAAAAATAATTCTGTGGCATTTAGCTTCACTCATTTGTGAAAAGACAAAATTACAAGGAAGTGCTATTAATAAAACGTATGAGATTTGCAATTTATTAATTTATTTGCCATACATCTTCCAAAAGGAGAAAATGTAGAACAGTTGAAAGTAGAAAATAGGTGGGATGAGTTACTTTTCATTTAAAAAAAATAAAGGTTTAAATAAGTTTTACGGCTTTCTAAGAGATAGTATACTAGGTAAAAGGATTTTGTCTAGTCTGCCTTGAAGCCAGTTAATAGAATTCACCCCGCTGCTTTCCTCCTGTGTGACACAGTGGCGAAAGGTCATGGTATTTGAATCCCAGCTCAGGTCTGAATAAGCAAACACAACAATCTCATATGAGCAGTTTCCTCTGCTTGTTAACACATGAAACAGAACATGGTGCATTTGATTCCTGTTTTGTCCTGAAGATGTAAAAAGCCCTTGTATCTCAGCTTGCCATTTTCACCCGAGACACTGTCAAATTGGCCTCCCTCCATTCACAAAGGTTATTGAATGCTATTTACTGAATGCTTTTAGTAACCAATGAAGGTCTTTGTTTTTAAAAATTGGGGTCACTTGAAGAGCAGCTCAGGATATTGTGTGTGTGTGTGTTTGCTGTTTTTTTAAACCTAGAGTCTGTCTGAAACACCACATAGTTCAATCAAAGCAAAGAGAGCAACTCAGAGAAGTGCTTCTTTTGACTCTATCTGCAGAGTTAAACGATGCTGACAAATGTGGCTGTGTGGAGTGTCCTCCTCCCTTCATATTGATTAGGGGATTAACCGTGTTTAGTGTTGATTCAAGTTGCCATTGACGAATATGCAGCTTATCGCTTAGTGGAAAGGCAGCAGTGATGGTAGCCGTTGGTTTTAATTGTGGTAAGCGACTTCAGTGTTTTCCCTGGGAATCTCACTGTTCCACCCTCTGATAGTCTGCATCAATGCAATAATAGAGGATTGTATCTATTCATTTTGTCAATGCATGGACCTCATTCTATTAAGTGATCAAATGTTCTGCAGATGTGGATTGGGGGTGGGGTTGACATGTTGGTGGCACCCCATCTAGACACGGCTGCTATAACTGGAGCTGGACATTCCTTTATTGCCCTAATCACTCCTGGTAAAAAAAATCATTCCATCCCACACACACACACACAGAAAGGGGCAAGGCTTTGAGACATCATCAACCTGCAGCGGCACCACCTTTTGGCCAGGCTGACTGATGGAAAGATGTACTCTGTCTTGCGTACTGCCGATATCACAAAGGTCACCAGCAGGGAGATATCAGACTAAATTGTGATATTCTGTTGTCTGCCACTGGTGTCATGTGTGGTCTGTATCTTATGACAAGAGAAAGCCTCCATTTTCACCGCTGTATATCATAGCGTTGCAGCTGGATCACTTTGTGCGCTGATAATAGAACATTTTGGCAATGTTGCTAACGGAGCATTCAGGTCAGCCTGACGCTGCTAAGTAGTCATGGTGAACAGCACAAACTGCGACATCAAGGATTTAAAGGTCAATAAGACTTCTTAGCTGTGAGAGGACTGAATATAAATTTAAGGCAAGCTTCTTCTCGTTCTCCAGACTCCTCATTAGCTGTCACGCATTGTGCTCAAATAGTGTTATAGCCTGTATTACACATTTATTGGGGTTGGGAACTTGTTCCAAGTTGGAAGAGGAAATTAGCTTTTTTTTATCTGCTTTCAAATTCACCTTATTCTCATATGATAACACACTTCCTATCCTGCTGAAAGAGTCAGTGATTTGGTTTGTAGACACGTTGCTGTATAAATATAATTTTCTACTCATTTTTTCTGCTAATCAGACTGTATCTGCATCACAATACATAGGTTTGTCACTCACACCAAAGCTTTGGCATATGACCCATACAAATCATGTTTCCCTTTGAAATTCCTGCACAGAAGTGTCACCAAGCTTTCCATTCCCACAATGACATTTAAAGTTGTAAACCCGTATCATTTTAGCAAACTCATGCATATATTCATCATGTCCTAATAAAATGATGTGTCCCTATCTTTCTGCCCCTGTACATGATCTCCACTGACTACATCAGTGCTGTTAGCCATGCTTTCTTGGCAGACACTTGTGAATATGCATCCCTGTAGTGTTAACATGTTCTACCAACGTCTCGCTACCCAAAGTCCTGGCAAAACATAATTACGCAGCTTATGCTAAAATCAATCAAGTTTTGTCCTTAATTTTTTTGGTACCGTTTTTCAGGAAAAGAAATAAAAAAGAAGACAGAATTCACTATTCAAACCATGCATGTATTACTTTTAGCTTACTATTTTGACCTGTTTGCAAGCTTGCTAACTATTTTTCACGCACCCTTAGTGGCAAAACCTGGCCAAAACGTGTCTTAGTGTGAGGTGTGGAGGGTGCCTGTTGTACCTGGTAACTTAGCCTAGTGGTTAATGTGACAATACATGTCCTTAAGATCAGCATAATATACATTTGGATATGTCTTTCCTCCTAACGACAGATATGTCAATATATAGTTTTAATAAAATCTGAATGTACCATTTTTCTATGAATTCCTGAGCAACTGCAGAAGTACCCCTGGTTAAGGAGTGCTTTTTAGCTACATTTGAATTGTCAGGAAAACAGATAATCACATATTTACTAAATGCAAGCAATGACAAGAATGGAATTACAATCTTGTGGGTGCACTCACATTATAGATGATGATGTCTGGTAACATTTTTCTGCCTTTGTTGTTTGAAAAAAGGACAAATTTTGGCATTGCCAAGTGGCTTTTACTGACATTCAGTGATGAAGTGGTCTGCAATGTTAGCTTGATTAGCACAAAGAGTCCTCTTTCTTTGGTTTTCCATTCGCTGAATAGAGAGTAATTGTTGTGCATGCACTTAATTCCTCATTTAACAAAATAATATTTTTTCTTTTTGAAGCAGAGTTTCTCGGAGAGCCTCAAATTACAGCCTTGCTTTGTGCCATGTTCAGACCACCAGCTTGAACTGCAAGCACACAAAACCTAATTGTGTGGGTTTTTTTTCTGGCCCTGACATAAAGCACTAAGAAGTACTTTTTCTTCTTTTGACCGCAACATTTTTTAAACAAAATGGCAAATGGGTCGGCACGGTGGCACACACATCCCAGGGGGCCCTTATTCAATTATGGCCCTTTCAATCAGGCCCTCATGAACTTTGTTTTTACTTGGCCCTGGATACAGTTTTCTGCTGGCAGTGCATTGGTGGTCATTGATCAAGCATGGCAATGTGCTTTGAAACCTGCAGGGAATGTTTGAAGGAAGAAAGGAACAAAAGCGAGAAAAGAGGTTGCGGGGGAGATTAGCAAAAATAAGAATGTCTCATAGAAACTGACGCTGGAGGACCTTTCTCAAGAACAGAAAAAAATGTGCATGTGTTATTGCTACATTACACTGTGTTTGTCTGTGTATGGATGTCAAAGGTAAATTGTTCGTACACGGACAGTTTCTCAGTTGAAAGGAAATTGAAGTTGTACAGTATATCTTAGTATTTCCAACATCTCACACTTTGCTTTATTTCTCCACAGTAAATAAACACAAACCCTGGATTGAAACATCATACCATGGGGTGATCACTGAAAACACTGACGTTGTTCTGCTAGATCCTCCTCTGGTGGCCCTGGACAAAGACGCTCCCATCCCCTACGCAGGTATGTTACATTTCAACCTAACGGCGGTCAACTGAAGGGTGATCAATGCAACAGGGGTGGAGGCTGCTAACTCAAACCAAATGTAGGCAGTCAAAGATGACTCAGGTGTTAATCCACACAGAGAAGCATAGCTGCAGGGTATACCTACACAAAGGATACACACCACATAAAGCTGCCATGTGATATCACTGTGAAGGGGTTTAAAGTGACTTAATTGACTGTACTATAACTGCTGCATCAAAGTTTTTTTTTTCTTCTCCTATTGTTAACCCTGCTCTGTGCTGCAACCATTTAATTCAGTAATTCAGTGATCACGCTTCATATACATGACTCATATACCATATTTATTTAGAATGGAAAGTGGCCTAAATAAGCCCCATGGTGGCTGAGAACACTGAAAAATGAGAGAGAGTCAATCCGGATTAGTTTCATCCCACTTTGTGACCATTCCAGCTCGTCTAAAGGGTGCCAGCTCTTGTGGGAGGACGTTAGCTGCAGGCTGTTGGCGCGCTCAGCCAGCCAATCCCCCGCCAGGGTGCTAATGTGGCCAAAGTCCTAGCATGGGGCTGTTGCCTGTGGCTGGAGCCCACTCACCAAGGCCCTTGAGCTGGTTGGACTGATGGATGAAATGACAGTGTGTCTGTGTGCAATAGTGCACGTGTGTATGCATACTTAAACATTTTCCAATTGTTTGCTACTGTGTGTGAATGGTTGTGTGCAAGTGCTGTGGCATGGCCTAAGGGGGTTACTGTAATGGCCACCCTACAGGGGGAAAGAGAGAAAATGATGAGACAGTAGGGAGGGTTACTGGCTGACGAGCATATGTCCTCTGGCTCTCAATAGACTGACAGCCACAAAACGGCAAAGTACACACCCATACAGCACACAAACAGCGGGCAGAGCACATGGGTATTCCTAGATTTCATAAGTGAGGGTACTGAGAGAGATTCATAACGAAATTATTAATGAACAAGAACATTAGCATCACCCGTTTGTCTTACAGCAGTCTTCTTCTCTTTCCCCTGATTTCTATCAAATTACATTTCTCTCTCGTTTCCTCTCATCAACACTTCTCACATATTTATCTCACCTTCCTGTGTCCCCTCACCTACTACCCACCACAACCCCCCACCCCTCTCTTACACGCACACACACACACACACACACACACACACACACACTCACTCACACACACAAACTGCAGCAGTCAGCCTTTTTACTCTACATCTTTGAGCAGTTGTGGCCACAACCAGTCAGACGCAGGGCAGAAACAGTTATCTCTCCATTTGTTTTTTCTCCAACAAATTCCCGGGTCAAAGTTGCAGGGCAGTGCACAGGTAGCACTTAAGCATCATTAATTTGGCCAGCCAAGGTTTTAATTACAGTACATCTAAGACACAGACACACAATGTCTGACTGACTGTGATTATGATGTTGAATATGTTGAACACCAACAAACTCCTTAGTTTATAAGCTTGTAAAATCACCATCTGCTTCAGTACATTCACATTGTGTATGACTGTAAACATTTCAGAGCTGCAACTATATTTCATTTACACATCTGTACCTGGCAAACGTTTCAAATTTTACAATATACATTTTTTTTCCATCTGTGCCTACCTTTGAGCAACTTGGTTTAATTTGAAAAAAATAACAATAAGCCAGCACAAACCCAAAGTATGTAAGAGAAAAGTATTTCTTTTACACCACTCCAAACCTGTTCAGTAATCCTCGGACTGCTAAGCAAGGTGCAACAGTCACCACACACTCACTGGTCTGAAAAAACAGGGAAATTAGCACTGCTGTGCCTGAAAGCTGGCAAAAAATGGCATTAACCATAACTGCAGCTACAAGCTTCAAAATCACAGAGACAGCTTGTCAGGAAAAGTGAAGCGCACTGATATAGACTCAATGTTTTACGCATGGCTATATCTGACAATGTACAGGCGTCTCACCCTGAAAAAAGGAAAATAGAAAAATGGTAGGTGATACAAACAGATGTATGTTTCAGATAGCATCATCACGGAAACAACCTTTGATTTGCACATCTTAAGCTTTCTGCTATGCCTTTTTTCAATTCATGAACTGAGTTGCACGTGTATACAAAACTGATTGGGTCAGTCACAACATAAGAATAGTTGACAAGTACCCACACAAACTCAGTCAGTCACAGTGAGTGTTTTCACTCTGAATTCAGGTTTTGCTGTTTGGAACAGCCTTCAACTATTTTCCTTCTGTTGTGGTTGGACAACATGCCATACAAACTATGCTTGTTTCTTTTACTTTTCGCCACTCTATATTCCTTCTTTGGGACTGACCATTGACATGTAATACCAAGGGATCTGTGCTTTTAATCAAAGGTGTCATTTTGGAAGATCACAGGTCTTGGGTTTTAGTGTGATGCATTTGTCCCATCGGTAATACATTTCTATTTGACCCGAAATGAAAAAAAATTAAAAAAACACAGCACAGCCACAGCACTTGTCTTGATGGAAGCTACAAACAAGTATTAGATTATTAATTTGCATCTGCTTAGATATGAGTGATGGAATGGCTGCATCACCCAGGCGAGGTTTAACGTGGTGGCTTTAGCTCAGATGGTAGAGAGAAGAATCTACAAATCATACGTACAGAGTTTGGCACTTCACCCCATCTCTGCATTTTAAAGTGTGTTGATTTGGAGCATCAAATCAATGTGATGAATAGCATTCTACTAGTGATCTTTGAATTCAAAGTTATTCAGTTATGCCAACTGTAAGTCACGTTGGTTGGACATTATTGATGTAGGAATGTAAAGTACACTCGGAAATATTCACTTTGCTGCCTTTTCAAATGCATGGACTTCCTATTAGTGTATGACAAGTGAAAACAGTTCAGTGGTCCATTAGCTTATTAAAATGAAGTGGCCTTTTAGGACACTTCTAACATCGTTATGAGTGGGCTTCCCTAGTGTAAGGTTAACAAGGTAAATGGGCAAAAGTTGGGCTGAACACAGGTCAGCTGGTTATCAGTCACTTCTGGTTTTCCATTGCCAGCACACACAGACATTGACACCCACGCATTTTTTTATGCCATAGTTGTCACGCCACATATTTATGTGTCAATGTCATTTATGTTTTTAACTGGTCCCCATAGCGCTGTCGCTTTTGCTTGAACGCCCAGATAATATCTCACCGGTGACCCAGGTATGCATACACTGCTCAGTCAACAGCGCTGGCAGTTTAGACAGGTTCACAAGACCTCGGTGTGCCATTCACACACACATACATACTCTGCATCCATGACATGTTTCACCCGTTATGTTGGCTTTTATCCGTCATATGCAGTTTCCTTTTTTTCTTAAACTAAATAAGGGCAGACTTACTTTTTATTTCCGTCTGTGTTCTGCAGGAATCATCCTGCTGTCTCATTTGATGTCTAAACAAACAATGTCTCTGAATTCTAATTTGTCTGCAACGTCAAACGTGTACCTCTCTAGACATTGCTAAAATTCAATTATCTCTGACCTTGGCACTTTTCTAATAATCCAACAGCTTTCCATTACTCGGAAAACAGCAGGCGATACCAAACCGTCATTCACTGCCATAAATGGTAAATAGACATGAGTAACCGTACAGTTCGGCTAATGTTGTGTGATTAATTAGCTTCTCACTGATTGGGAATGAGCTCTTAAGGTATTTATGAAATGAATCTCATTAGCACGGTAGCAGTGAACTCAGTACAGTGTGTAGGTGGAAAAGCTTGAACACTGTGATGTGTTTAACATGACTGGAATGAGAAGGGTTTGTTGAAAGGTGGTATGCTGAGTGGCTTGCAGAAGGGGTAAATATGAAGAAGTGAGGTAAACAACATCATGAGTAGAGAGGATAAAGGTTAGGGCTACAGTCAATGAGCGCGTTAAGATGCAGTTTGAAAAAAAGGATTATATTGTAACCCAACATATGAGCACCTTGCCCCGGTCATAATCGGAGTACTAATAATTTCATTAACAGAGGTAGACAACACCTTTAGTAACCGGAGTATCGCTGTATGCTTCAACTGCTCTCCCAACTCAGGGGGAGTTGAATTTGAACCGGACTTTCTCCGTCAGTGTAATGTTTTATAATTGTTGCTATGACAATAAAAAAGCCTGAGGTCTGTCTGTTTTACTCCCTGTCAAGGCAGCGGCGCACATCTGGAGATGGATAAACCGACTGTCCATCTCCGGGGCTGTCAACGCTGTGTCTCTAATTGTAAAATACAAGATAATGGCTCACTATAAAATACTTTTAAGTAAGTTGTAAAACACGTACATGTTGACAGGGCAAATTACACATTTTGGTATTAGTATGAAATCATGAATGAATGAATGAATCAGATACAGCATCTTTGCAGCTCCTTTTGTCAGTCAAGCTGTCATTGGATTTAAAATCAGTGTCCTGGAGTTTAATAATTTTCCTAAGGAAGAATTTCACATTATGCAAAACACCCCAGAGTGATCTCATACCTGTGGAGTCTAAAATTAAATTATCTTCTGTCAAACTGTATTTGGAAACCACAAGTCACTTTTAACACAGCCTATTGCCATTGAAAAATATAGATTTGAAGTTGAAGAAGAAGCTCTGTGATGAGAGACCCTTAGTGCTTTTTAAAGCTCATTACATGAACTGAATTACAAATTGGAGGAGCCAGGGGGCTGCTTTTAATAAGGCAACGGTTTTTATTACTATTATTTTTTCAGCAGGTGCCGCTGTGTCAGTTCCGTCAAAATCCCAAACTTCAAAGATGTTGCTTAAAACCATGATTAAAAAGTAACAGATGGAAATAACGTTGCAAAGATATTAAAAAAAAACTTTCCACAACAAGGCTGTCTGATGCCTTTATTCTGTCTGTGCATTTGGTTCAGGCTTTCCTCCCACCGCAATGCAGCTCCTCCTTCCTCCTTTTGTCATTTTGCTTGTAGTTTGACCTGGAACAAGTCCTTCCTTTCTTTTCTCCTTCCTCTGTGACCAAACTCTTATTTCATCTTTTCTCAAATAATTTCCACCTGTCAGATTTCATCCAGCACCGTGCCCTTTATCTTCCCAGAAACTCCACACTGTCCACAGCAGACGCACCATTTTCCCAAGGATGACAGATCTTTCTGTTTGAAAGAGTTCACTCTAATAATATCTATATTTGACTGAGTGTATGAAGGGTTCATAAGAAACAGGTAGACAGAACAAGGTTTTTCCAAGATGGCCATTCAAGTGCTAACACAGCAAAGCTGTAAAGTCAAACTCAAGCACAGTGAAACTGTTATTTATGCAAAGTTGTTCCTGCAGACTTTTGAACTGAAAAGCACTGGCAGCATAATGACTATCTTGCTTCTGGCCTACACAGTGCCTCAGAGTTTGGCTTCAAGACAATGGAGCCATCACTTTACCATTGTTCACATACTCATTTATTAATGAAGTACTGAAATGCAATCTGCTTCCTCACTGAACCACACAGATGAGAAAAAATAGTCTTTGTAATGAGATTTTTTAAAGGCTTTTAGCGTTTTTGTCTCTTGATGAGTTACGCACAGAACTGGCAGAATGGGGCACGCAGAGTTAGCGCCGCAACTCACTCATTTGTTCTTTCTAAAGGAAGCAGAAAGGAACACGTTGAAATCCATTTAGCAGGATTTCCAGTCAACTACCTCATTATCGCAATGAGAAGCAGAGATGCTTGAGTTGCTTTCAAATTTAGGCATTCACTGCGATTAAAATCAGAAACTGATTTGTGAGGCTTCATGTCTAAAGTGGGTACTTTTGCTTCTGTTGCTTTTGAATTTCTGCAGTCCAAGGAAGCAACACATCCTCATGCCTAAACAACATTATTAATTGATATCTAAAGACTCCCAAAACGATGCAAAACCGTTTACTGCCACACAGTGACAGCATTTTTAATTTATTTTTCAATTATTTTTTTATTTTTTTGATAAATGTCTAAAGTAATTTTTTACAATGCACATTTAACCGGCAAGAGTTAGATTTTGTGGTTAAACTTTTGAAAAAAAACTAATAAAAGGAAATTGTTTCCAACATTTATTTTTGGACAAATTGAACAATAAATTGAACATAAAAAGCACCACTAAAAAAAAGAACAACAGTTAAAGTGCAGTTTCTACAGATATTTTATGTCAACAAACACAAAAGAAATCAGTTTTGTGTCTATCGATGTTGCAGCCCTTCACTGTGTGTACATTGCGCCAGTTGATGTTGTGATGACGATAAAAAAAGAATTGTGCATTCCTAACAAATACACACTTGGGCCAATTCATATGTTTATGTCACCTAGAATTACGGCTGCATGATTATTTGACTGATATTGCAATTGCGATAGGATTCACAATATTGGAGGGAATGATCGTTTTTGTGTCATTATTCTTATTTTCATTAAAAATTATTAACATTGAATATAGTGTAATTTTTACAAGGATCTGTACCAAAGAAGTTTTTTTTTCTAAGTCTGTAGGATAGGATTTGTAGTCCGGGACATCTCCGCAGCCCCACAATACTTCATTCACAATGGTTTGACACATATTTTTCCATCAACAAATATTGCGTCCTGCTGTGATTTGGATGTTGTACTAGATACTACTAATACTACTAATACAATTGCGATTAATTGCGCAGCCCTACCTAACATGTAAAACTTTAACTATACCTGACTTGTATCTGTGCATTTGTGGTATCACTGAAATGTGAAATTCAAAGGTATCCCGGGCAAGCTTGATTAGGTACGTCACTAATGCATAAACTGTGAGCTGCTGCCCCCACGACCCAATACCGGATAAGCGGGCAAAGATGGATGGACTAATGCATAAACCATTCGCTGTCTCACATGGGAAACACTATTCATTGGGCAACAACTTTGACACCTCACCGGCAAAGAAACCTGAAACCTCCAGCGCGGAGCGGACTGTCATTACGGAGAGGGAAAACACAGGTCATCATAGCTGTTAGCCACTGCCAGTTACAAGCTTGCAAGCAAACAGCAAAAACAAATAAAAGATGGTAATTACACTTACTATTCTGATACCTCTGCTAGTGGACGGATTTAGTGCACAACCGACTCTTCATCAGCCTAACTGATAACAGGTTTAGACTGGACGCTGAACCTCTAGTTGTAGATGGTGAGCTCGCAGAGCTCTGCACTTCGGCTGACCTTCCCATGGAGCCCCTTCAACACAGCCACCCCCCTGAGGTATGACGTTTTTGGATTAACAGTTGCATATAAATCCCAAAACATCATATATGATGGTATGTAACAGAACAACACTGACAGGGAACATTGTACTGCAGAGTGGGTAATTCTATTTTTGAATCTAGCAGTGTAGTCTGCTGAATTTTAATAAAAATGCTTTTATAAAGCATAGTGATGAATGCAGAGCCTTGAGTTGTGGGACAGTGGGACATTAGTACTTTTACTTAAGTAAAGGATCTGAATGCATCACTGTTTCGGTTTTGTGAAGGAATGTGGAAGTAACAAAACATTTAACAGAGCAACACAGTTACTTTCCACTCCAATGCTTGCTTTACCTTGGTACTAACTTATTAATTATTTCCTCTTTCACTTGCTTGATTTTTATTGAATGGGATCAATCTTCACAAAAGGGCAAGAAATTGTCTGTCACACTGAGTAAAAAAAATATGAACTGCCGTCATTAAACAACACCCAGGTGAGCATGGGGAAATGAACGTGGGAATCAGAGGAAAATCTCATTTTGATAGAAACATAACAGACAGTCTGAGCTTTCAATGCAATGCTTATCCCCAGCCACATTCATGTAGTTAATTCCTTGATGGCTTCCGCCTTTAGCTCTATATTTCGGAGCATGGAGGTTATTAGAATATCATTCCACCAAACGTCTCGTGGTCTTAATCACCTGACGGCTAGATCACCTCCTCCACTATTCTTCCACCTTGAATGGATAGCATACAGTTTTCAAATTGACATGAGGAATTTGGGGATTTATACACCCCCGTCTACAGTATGTGGGGAGTTGCGGTGATGCTCACAGTTAGAAGCCCATTTTAGCCTCATCAGGCTCAGCTTCTTATCTCAGCACTGGTGTTTTATCGTCTTTTCTTGGTACGTCATAATGGCTAATATAATTTTCAAATGTTCACTTATATGGAAATCAAAGACTCCATTAACTGAGAGAAGGCTGGGTGGGTGGGTGGCTGAAGGTGGGAGGAAAATGATTGCTGAAGACAGAAAACACTTAAGAAATTAAGATAAATCGCATAAAAACCTCAAGAAATTTCTCTGTGACATGATTTAACAATCTTCCAGAACTGGTGACATATGGGAAGATGACTTTTTTTGTCTAAAACATGACTATGTGTATTGGCTTACGTGGCTGGAAGTAATGTGTGAGGTGGTTTTTTCTTTTTTGTGTAAGGAAATACATTTACCGATCTGACACCTAACACGCTTGCTTAGTGATTGATGGTCCTCTTGCAAACATAGAAAACATGGATGTTTTAAATAAACAAAGATTATACAAAAACATGACAGGGGAACATCGTGGGTAATTGATGGCGTGGCAGATAATATCAAGGAGGCGGCACATCAAGGTTATTTACCTGAGAGGAGAATATATTAAATGCTTCAGGTTTATATTGCATGAGCTTGTTTCACTTGCTGTACCTGTCCACACACACACACACACTCACACACATACACACACACACACACACACACACACATACACACACAGGTGGATGCTTCTAGCTCTACACCTTTACAGTTGAAAAAGCTTTTGCTCTTCCCTTAGAGAAAACACAGCTGCTACAACTCAATGGAATATTCATGTATCATGAGTATTACATTAAGTATGTTGTCATGAATTAATTTTTTTTCTATGGCAGTTGACTTCCAAATCCTTAAAAAAACAAACCCTTAGATTTGCCGCAGGCAGAGAAAACCTTTTCTTCTAAATACGTTTTTGAGTGCATAACAAAATATAGTTATCTGACAGAATGGGAACAACAGGAGCCTCCAGGGGGGGAAATTGCTGGCTTCAACCTCACAGTCATAGAGGTTTTAAAAGGTACAAACAAGATGAGTCACATGAATGTTGAGGGGCCTGGTTGAGATGGGAGTAATTGGGTATAGAGAGAGAAAGAGAAATGTGGGAAGGAATTAAAATGACAAGAGAGACAGTGAGTTGTCTTTCTTTTTTGCCTCTTCCAGCTAATATAGATAGTCTTGTAAGTGGCATGTCATAGGACCCTGAGATGAGACCCTTGCAAAATTACTGAAAATTAAGTGAACAAGATTGGCCACCAAAATCCAATCTGCTACCAGCCTCAGTCATTTTGTAAAGTTGACAATGCCTGGGAACTTGTGACAGTCCAATTAGGGCATTTGCATATAGGGAGGCTTAAATTATTGTCATCCACTGGAGCATAAAACGTGGGGTGTGACTCAGGAGGAGTTAGTAGTGATCTGCACATGGAGGAGTATGTGGGGGGCAGGGTAAACAAGAAAAAGGAGAGAGATGCTTTTAGTTTAGCTTACATGTGGTATTGTTTGTATATTCCTAATACTTATTCCCCAACGTGCCTGTCCTCCTCTATTGCCCATTTCTATAATTTATCCCCTGTTCTGGTAAAAGTTTCTGGTTTCTCTCTAGAAGCACTCTGCTTCTCCTCCCTCCATAGTCCCTCCATCTACAACAAGAACAACAACAACAACAACAACATAAATGCTCCATTACCAAGAATAAAAGTGGTTCCTTACTCTGGCAATTATCTTTTTAATTGTGTGGTATGAATATCCCCTTTTATTCATGTCACTCTTTTTCTAATCTCTGCCTTGGCCATGTGTATGGATTTGGCCTTGTGTCATGAATTCACAACCACATGTAAAGGTACATGTCAGGTAAGAGAAACAAGCAAAGCCTTACAATGAATGACTGCAGGCTGTATATAGAGGCCACATAAGAAATGTTTGTACTCTTTGTCTTTGCAACAGTTTCGGCCTGTCCTTGCTTTTCACCTTTATATCTGTTCGTCAGAACCCCGCCGGAGGCATTTCCACATTTCACCAACTCTC
The DNA here is from genome assembly GCF_013103735.1 of Etheostoma cragini. Lineage (NCBI taxonomy): Eukaryota > Metazoa > Chordata > Actinopteri > Perciformes > Percidae > Etheostoma > Etheostoma cragini. The sequence continues at coordinate 23,000,038 of NC_048409.1, forward strand.
TACCTGCATGGCACCTGACTGTGTGAAGTGTTATGGCTGACCTCGGTATGATAAGAAATGATAAAACTGTATTTATCCAGAGGGACATTGCTGATGGCAATGGTTAAATCCCATGTAAAGTTACCCTGGAAATTCACTGCATGCCATTTGGTAAATGGGGAGGTTCACTCCAAAAACTGGTGAAGACTACATGCTGTAACTCTCTAAACTGCACGGTACTTAACTTTCGTGGCAAACAGATGCCGAGGCAAGCCACTGTCTCCTCCGCAGTAAAAGTTATAAATCTCCACAATGACTCATGGGTTGATGAAGTTTGCTGCATCAAAGGTGAGGTAGAGTGCAAGGCAAGGGGAACAATATAACAGTTCCCTTCAGGGGCACTAATGTTAATAGTTTTCTGCTTCATTACATGCCATTATTTTATTTTTTTAGCCATGTACAAAGCCGACTTTATGTCCTCTTGACGTAGTGTATTGTATATTTTTATATTGCATTTTGCACTCCCAACAACAATATTTGTGGTAGTCACATAGCACTCCCAACAACAATATTTGTGGTAGTCACATGGAACTCCCAACAACAATATTTGATCAGCCGTGACGTTAAAATTAGTCTGTTATATAATATGGGTTTCTTCTGGAATCGGGGTGCACTCAGCTTGGACCCGGGACCTTAACCGAAGAAGGAAAAATCTGTTACATAGTTTTTTCACAGGACCTTTATTTACAATGGACAGACGTCATTGACTGCATATTCACTTTGAAGTATGTTGGGTAAATATAAAAGATCAAGGTAAAATCCCAAGACCCTTGAGAGGCACAAGGGCCTGTGTAGACTTTTCTCGTTTCTGCTATGGTGCAGCGCAGAAAGTAATGGTGGTGGTGATCAGAGGTGGGTAGTAACGAGTTACATTTACTCCGTTACATTTACTTGAGTAAGTTTTTGAAAAAATTGTACTTCTAGGAGTAGTTTTAAATCACTATACTTTTACTTTTACTTGAGTAGATTAGTGAAAAATAAACTGTACTCTTACTCCGCTACATTAGGCTACAATGAGCTCGTTGTACGCTTCATTGTTTTTACCCCCGCGTACGTCTCATTTTAATGTTTTATTTTGACAGAGAGAGAGAGTTCCGCTGAAGGCTCTACCACGTGACTGTTCTTAACCAATCACACGTTGTTGTGCAGTCACGTGACCACACTCGTTTCAGCAGCGGGACAGGTTAGCCATAGACATATAAAGAGGTTAGCTTTACAGTCGAAGCAAAGCAAAGACGCAGAAACAAAGTTGCCAAGGCAACGCAGACCAGGAGGACCCCCCCTCTCCTCGGCGGCTCGTTCTCATAGTGAAAGCATGGTTACCTTTTAGGACAAGTGCGAAACAGCAGCTCCGTTATGCGGCGTCTTCTGTGTCGACCAAACAAACGGACATGTGAGCGTTCAACAACTCAACATCTAAGCTGAAGAGACGTAGCGGTAGTTTTAGTTTTTGCTGTGGAGAGGTGGATGTTTGTCTTTTAGGTTACATACAGAATGTTTTACACATGCAGTATCCATCCAAATTTGATGTGACAAGTCTCTCAAGTAAGCTAATTTGTAATTAATAAATTAATTTTCATTTATTTTATTGATTGGATGAAATATAATTTGCCTATAGATGATTGTTTTGCATTTTTGTGTCTGATTGATGCTTGTGTTAAGAAATAAATCAGATGTTACTCAACAGTTACTCACTACTTGAGTAGTTTTTTCATCAAGTACTTTTTTACTCTTACTCAAGTAATTATTTGGATGACTACTTTCACTTTTACTTGAGTCAATATATTCTGAAGTAACAGTACTTTTACTTGAGTACAATTTTTGGCTACTCTAACCACCTCTGGTGGTGATAGATGTGCATGTTGCACGTCTTATCAAAATCTTTCTCTAACCACAACCAAGTATTCTCGAATGCTATATTTTTCATAAAATAAGTATAATGTCTTACAAAATTACAGCGCCCGGGTTCATGCAACAGTTACGTGACCGGTCCCCTTACAGTTAAGGTTAGCCACATGGCAGCGGTCATTTGAGCACGAAAAAATGTGACTTTAAAACTTTAAAAAGTTTAGGCATCAAAACGACTAGTTAACATTGCACAAAAGTTAGTGATTTGGGTTAAAATACTGGTCCCCTTAAGTACACAGTACACAAATTACAGTGCATTATTTTTCACCGCTATATGTGCAAATAGTTCTTGAAAACGGCTTGACAAATGTGGTTTATTGAAGAAGCTTCAAAAGCATAAGTTAACGTCAGGTTTCAGGGTCAAACAGCAACAGCTAATAACCATTTTACAGAGAAAATTGTTTTGTAGAAGAGACACAATGTTTTTTCTGCTGTCAGTTGGCATCCAGCGGGTCAGTAGAATATAAAATACAACGCTCTCTTTGATGGCTTTTTCGTCATCAGAACACAGTACAGCCTAGATTAGGTAAACCCCGCTCACTCTGCCGGCGATTTGATTTTGCCCTGCAGCTCGGTCTGGAATCCTGCCCGTTTATTTCTCCTGCTTCGGCTCACAATTTTGCGGGAACCAATCACAAATTGGCCTATCCCCGCTAGAGAAGCGTCCAAGCAGCTATTTGTTTACATTCAACATGTCGGCTACTGAAACGCAGCAACCCGTTAATGCCGCTGTTGCTGCTCTTTTAAAACATTTTAAAGGCAAGTTTACTGTCAAAACGGAACAGAAAATTTCCCTGGAACAATTCCTACAAAAGAAGGATGTGTTTGCCTTTCTGACGACCGGCTTTGGTAAAAGCTCGCTCTGCAAACTATGTCACCCGGATCGTTGGTCCGATTGGTTGAAGGACTTTCCAATTGCGTACAGAGTCATTTGAACTATGCCCAGTGGTCACGCCTCTTGTGCAGAGAAAATACAAAGCAAACTCCCCAGACACATACTCAATCTCAAATCTATTGAGCTTGGCTTGGTCTGGTGATAGCCAGACTAAGTACAGCCACCAGTTACAGAAAAACTGCTGCGTAATCAGTGGCTCACCTGTATGGCAAAATATCTATGTGGCAAGCAGCCAACTTGACATACAACATCATTAACCCAGTCACTCTTGACTCTCACTATAAGACTACACCGTGAACTAATGTTATTACGGCAATGTCAGGTACTCTGTGATGATACTCAGTGATGTCTTGGCAAGCTTGAGCTCAAAGGGGCCAACGAGAAAAATTCTGACCTGGCATCGGGATGATGTAGACCATCTCTAGTTTTTATTAAAGGCAGTTTCTGAATTTGTGCCTGAAAAGCTGGCATTAACATATGAAAGAGAAGAACTCACTTGAAGAGGTGGGGAGTGGGTTGAGAGGAGGTGGCCAGCAGGCCATACGCCCGATATGAGTTTTTCTGTCTGAAGCCATGTCCTGTTTACTGAACGCAATCTACACCTTGCCGCTACAGCAGTGGGCCCATTGGATTAGCACATTACAAGATGCTGTTAGTGCCTGAGTACTTATTTTTTCCGGTCTCTCTCTGTGATGGAGAGCCATTTGCACTGCCTCTGGATATGGCATTTCAAACGAGGTAACAACACTTTTGCCTGTAGATATGGTCGACTACATATTGTACAATCTATTTCATTTTCAGCATACTGACCCCTAGCTAAAGCATATGTCACCTGCTTTGTGACATTGTGTGCAGACATAATTGAATGTACGGGTCTCCCAACAGACTTTTCACTTCCACCACTTCTCTGTGACACTACACAACACCACGTTGCAACCTTAATCAGACTCATTTACAGAGGTTGGCCGACTCTTGATAAGTAATCATCAACTGTCTGAGGATTTTATCTTGTGCATTTAATCACAGGCTTGGGCTTTACAACCCAGATCCTCTTCTACCTCTCAGCTCCCGCCAAATAAAAAGGACGAGCTCATTTTCAACCAGCGCCTTGTGGCTGATCAGAGTTGATATGCTGTCTTCACTTCCCCTTAGGCCTGTAAACTGAATGCATTAGTAATGAATCACTCTGCAGCCATACCCAAGTGGACAACAATGCATGTACATCCCTATCTCCTCCACCACCCTTATGTGTGACCTAAGGGAGTTTTGGAACGGACCAAATCAGCTGTAAACAGGGGGGAACCTACTCATACATTATTGTCAGTGAATATGATGGCCATCTTGATACCAAATGTGTGTCAGCCATGCAACATATCCCTGCCCATCAGCATTATTGTAGTTTATTGTGGTAGCACCTTAGCTGACAGCTGAACAATTGTATTTGTCTACTGCTGTTTCTCAATAGTGTAATTTTTCCCTGTCATTTTCCCGTTGCCTGATCCTTGATTTGAGATACTGACAGTTAAACACAGAATAAGGAATATGTAATAGAATCACTAAAGCAAACTCCAATATCAAAGCTGTCATACTTCATTGATATGAAAAGCCAGTGGGAAGCATCAGGAGCTGAACCAAAAAAATGAATAAGGAGGTATAAATGTGCAAGTGGAAGAAATGAAGGGTTTTGGCGTTTATCATTATCCACTTGACACACACAAAAGGCAACAAGCAGCAGTGATAAAAGAAACATGGAAAGTGATAAATATGGCTTGAGTGTAAACTTTAATGGCCCAACCTTGGATGGGAACAATTTGCCAATATTTAATTAACTGTAATGTGATCAATCAGAGTGTTACGGAGCCGTTCCGGTGGGGCACTCTGCCAGTCGCACTCCTCCTATAGCTCATTTTGCCTTGAGAAGGCTCCAAGGAAAGCAGCAATCAACAAAAGCGGCTCTGGTTCGAGTCTGGCGGATCCCATTTTCACTGCACTGACAACAGCTGTATGTTTTTCTTATAAATCATCGCAGATGTTTAGATGTTCTGGCACTCATTTTGGTTTCAGGCCTGCACCACACAGGGGCAGTGTTTTGGTCAGGATTTTTGTATTGAGATTAATCTCACATGCATGTACGATTATGGCTCTCTTTTTTTCCTCATGTTTCCCTCCAATTTCATGTTGGACATGATGGATTTTTTTCCCCTTTTGAAATCTTCATGTCTTCATTCGCCCTTGTTTTTTGTCCAGAATGAATAAAGATGTGTAAAAATATACATACAAACCAAAACGTTTTTATTTTTATTTCAATGTAGTTGGCTTGAGCTAACTACTGACAGATACATTGTACCAACTTGCAATTTACATACTAAAATGAGCCATATTTAGTCACAATGAGGTATATGAAGAGCAAAGTCAGATACATAGTGCTGTATGTGTATTGCCAGAGCCTCTAAATGCCCACAGGACAAAAAGAGAAAAATAAATAAAAGCAGCTATGGTTTATTTATGGCTAAATCAAAGTATAGGAAAAGGAAAGGTCACTCCATGGCCACAACAGCTCTGGGCTGACCAAAGAGGCAATTTCTGTGGCCTGCAATGAGACCTCTTGAATAAACATCTGACATCTTTTTTTTTGTTTTTTACCTTGGAAGATATTCTGATTCAACCAAATCTGATGAATAGATAAGTTAATTAAAAAACTCAAATCTCAAGCCTGGCCATTATTTGTCTGGACCTTGGAAAAAGATCACAGTGATGCCCACCGTGCTGTCTGTCAAAAACATATTTCATCAATAGAAAGGCACCTAAAACTGTCCAGAAAGATAGACAACACCCAGACTGATGAAAATGAATGCAAATTGGTGGCATATGTAATCCCAAACACAATTTTCTACCTGACTTTTATAACTCACCGCATAAAAATACGGGCCCCACGCTTTCTTTTCAGTTGAGTTCCCAATCCGCCAAAGACAAGCAGGGCAAACGTGTGGTTAGGGCCCTTTGGCCATAAAAAACATTAATTGGCTAATGAAAACTTGGATGATTAAATTAAGGGTTAGGGGTTAAGGGTTGGGGTTAAGGTTAGGGAGTTAGGGTTAGGCGGTTAGAGATTTGGGTTAAGGTTAGAGTTAGGGGTTAGGGTTAGGGTTTTAGGGTTAGAGGGGTTAGGGTTAGGGGGTTAGGGTTGGGGGGTAGGCTTAGAGGTTAGATTTAGCGTTTACGGTTAGGGGGTTAGGGTTAGGGGATTAGGGTTGGGGTTTAGGGTTAGGATTAGGGTTAGAGGTTGGGGTTAGGGGGGTTAGGATTAGGGTTAGTTGTTATGGTTGCGGGGTTAGGGTTAGGATTAGGGTTAATTGGATTCCTGCATGTGTAATAAAATAAAGCTGTATAGGGTATAATGAAATTGTCTACTCAAGATTGAGTTTTTTCACTTCTCTTTTCATTCCCATTGGAGCTAAAAGCAGGAGGAGGGTTACAGTGACAGGCAGAATTAGAAATCAGGAACAGGGCAGTCCGGTCGTAAAATAGAGTGAGACATGCAGGTTTCTGTGCTAATCTTCTGGCACCACCCAAATAGCATTTTGTTTAGGTGTTCACCCTTCATCTTGTTAAGAATGATATCACTCAACTATTTTTCTTTTCTCATGAGATTTCATTAACAGACAAATGCAAAGCTGGACTTATAAGCAAAACGTATATGGACTCTTGTATGGCTTGTGATCATAATTTAACAATTTTTATTTTTAAGTTAGAATTACCCTTTTTCTGCCTAATATAACAAAAATAAAGGAGTGAATTGATTAGATTCACAGAACAGTTGAAAGATTGTTGCTCCCATCTGTCAAACATAGGAAAATAAGTTGCAGGTTGGAAAAAAACCGTAGCAACAATTTAATGCTAGGTGGCACTAAACCCCTGTGAAATATCATATTCTTTATGCAAATGTTAAATACTTTATGAAGTTCTGGGTTAATAACAGCCTTTCTATCAGATATGGGATCAAATCAAGTCTTTACCCATCATTGCACATTTGACCATAAGCAAAATGTATCTTGGTTATGTCAACATATGCTGTTCAGTTAGCCAACTCACTTGGATTATTATGTAAATGCATTTTTTTAAACTTGTCATGCAAGCTTGTCACGAAAAGAATAAACTGACCTAAGCACAGCAGCTGTTAGAGCATATAGCTTTCAGGTAGACGGTGCAGAAGCCTGCATGGAAGAGCAAAGTAATAAACCACGCAGTGACAAATTCTGTTAATATTTTATGTAAGAGCTGCCACCTTGAGTTGTCTGCCCGACCTTTAACTTTGGCTTTGCTTCATTAGTGATTTTTGTGCAAATATGATTATATACATCATTTGTCTACCTTCTGTGGGCCTATGATTGTTAAAGGATTCCAGTTAATGAATCCTAGCTACAAAACAAAAAGATGTGGGCCCACATGTTTGGAAGTGGTTTTTACTTTATATTCATCATTTTCTGCCTTTGTTTTTACATCCGTGTGCTCCACGCACCTCCTTACATTTCTCTGTTAGTCTAAAGCTGATTCCTACAGTCAACGTATCAGCTGCAGTTTTATATAATGTCAACCAGGGCACTTTTAGTTCAGCTTACCACAGGGCCCAACTATCACTGCTTCAACTTTAACGACCCAATAACCTGTAGACACACACACAGACACACACCTCTTCCACCAAAAGCATGAACTGATTTATCAACACCTATTTATACCCTGTTGGTGTATGTGTTAATTACAGAGGTTTAATCGATAACTTCCACTTAACAATGGCTGAAATGCTTGTATGCAGGCATGTTCCTGTGTGTGACTGTGCACGCCATTTGTGTGTGACGCCCCTTGGGGATAAGTACAGACTTTGCACCTGCATGATGGATGGTGTAAGTGTTTTAGCCATCAGCCATGTTTTACAGGCTGTGAGTGGTTGTCTCTGACGCTGACCCTTTGACAGGCAGCCTGGAGCTGAGCCAGTAGCTGGCAGGCCTAGACACAGCTGGACGAACGGCGGTGAAAGCATCCAGAGGTGTGCCTGCAGTACTAATGATAAAACAACTTTCCTCTTGTGAACTGTAGATTATAAAATGTATGGGTGCCATTGTGGGTAAATCTACTTGAATTTACATTAACAGGTTTTAGTGTTTTGGATGACATTCTGCACAGTACAGTATATGTTTAGTCAGTTAGTTGGGATTCGGCTGTTCTACATGAACATTCAGTTATTCTCTCTTTTTTCATGTAAATCATCAAGTGACGCTTTATTTGAACTGCCGGATTTTGTAGGAAGTTTGGAAGGGCTTTTATGTAAAATAGTAAACAAGTCAATTTACCGCTCCAAGGTAATGCTTGCTAACTATGCCGACAGTGGATTGGAAATTTGCAAAATTTTTTGTAGATGCTGGATAGTATCAACTAATTTCTTTAATGACACATGGTTTTAAGCCTTTGCATTCTAATAATCCACTCATCATATTTTGATGTAATAGCTTAAATTCCGTACTTGTGCATACAACCATATGGACCTTATTTAAAGTGAAAAATGGGTTTAGAGCAGATAAACACAAGCATATCAAACTAAAATGAATTAAAGAGAGTAGGATTAAAACTTTGGATACAACAGTTACAATGACCATAGTCATAAGCACTAAATGAATTGTGGCATCCTTGTTCATGGACTCGATCACAGAGAAAACCCTTTCATCGTTTATCACTGTATACACAACAGCGTTATAACACACTGTCCTCTAAAACATTTTTATATTCACTCTTATTCAGGATGATTGAAATAGACATGCTTAAAGACTGTGCCTTTTATAGGATTTGGGAAACCAGAAACTATGCATCGTAGCTGTCATGGTTAGAGGAGCATGCACGTGCAGCGAGAGAGGATAAAAACAATAAAGCAAAGAAGAATGAATGAGGTCGCCTGGGGAGTGGTGCTAAGGCACTAATAACGCTGTAAGGAATTTTAGTAATTTTCTGGATGAAAAGCACCATTTAGCTGCAGACAAATTTGTGCAAGACATAGTAATTAGAATCTGGGCATATGATTATAGAAGGGCGTCAGAGTGAGCAATGACAGGCTTTGAATCCGCAGAGTCAGATGCAAGAAGGCAAAGAACTGCAACAATAACAACAACAAAAGGAAAATAAATGTAAACACATTAGCAGAGGATTATCATATGAGTCCACGCTTATTTGGACATTTTAATTATCATTCAAAGCATTGGGTCTGTCATTAGTAAATGTTGTTTTAGTCAACACGTCATTTGCATATCTATGATTTATCAAGCTTCACAGTAGGGAGTTTGGCACTTAGAATAAACTTTGAATTGAGAGAGGAAATTTGAAGTATTTTTTACGCATGAGTTAAAGCATTGTGATTCGCCCTGGTAGTTCACCTCGTTGAGCGTGCGCCCCATACACTAGGTCATGTTGTCCCTCCTCTCTCTCACTCTTTTCCTGTCTTCAGCTATCCTATCAAATAAAGCCCCAAAAAGCCCAAAAATAATCTTAAAAAGCAACATTGTTACAGTATCAAAAAATAGATGTCATGACCCTCCGTGGGTTGAGTTTGCCGCTTCAATCAAAACAAAACATCTTTTGTTTTGAGCACTGTGAGGTACTGTAAATTCGACATTGGCAAAAGAGAGCTAGAGACGATGATGAGTGGGAAATCCCAACCACGATATGAAGCAGCAAGACGTTCCGATATTTTAACTTTGTGCTCCTGAGGGAATGTGACCATGTGTGGGTGTGTTTGTAATGTATGTGTTCAGATCTCGGTATCAAAGTAAAGGGCTTTTAGAAGGGCTTTTGTTTCCTTTCAGCCTGTAAGTGGAGGAACCAAAGCTACTGTTCTCAGGGTGACTTAGGCATTAGCGGACTGTCGATCACAAAATCGGGCCATCACTCAAAGCAGGCATTAAGCGACTCAATTTGTCAGTCCTCTAAGCCTCATGTCCAAGGGCCATCTAGCACTGCCTGCCCCTTGTAATAGAAATCAAATGTAGCTTAATAGATCTCCAGCCTTCTGAATGCCCATACAAAGGGTTTTATTCTTTCATCATTGTGTGCTTATGACATAGTCTCAAAAGTTTGGGATGAGCATGAAAAGCAGATTACACATCACGGATCAGTAAGCATTACAAATTGTGACAACAAAAGGATAATATATCTGTTGTGTGTGATTAACAATATGGCAACACCAGCTATACAAGTAATGTAAAAAGCTGAAAAAAACTTTTTGTAGGGTTGGGGCAATGACGAGTGTAAGGTCTGTGTGAAGGTCGAAGACGAAAAGTTTTTACTTAAGATTGAGATACAGTGGAAAAGGTGCCCCATTTATAACTTCTGTCACCTTATCTTTTACTTCAGCTTTTGTCCTCACCTTGCAGCAATGATGCAGTGTCAATGTCTGTGTTCCAATTCAGTGGCTGCATTCTCCCAAGTTGGCATTTCTCGACCAAATATGTCATTACAAGCTGACAAGGCCTGTCCCATTTAAAAGGCACCTTTAGTTGCATACACACATACTGTCATACATGTCATAAAGTCTCACAAGGAATTGTAACGTGAACGCCTATTTACCTGGTTTAAACTCCAGGAATAAGTTGTTTATCACAGGCTATCACAGGAAGTTACATGAATGTAGTGTATTTGCCATTAGAAGGGGCAGCACCAGGGGGTGGCTTCATATAGCTAAAGTCACTTCCAAAAACCTCCGTCAGATCTTAAGAAAGTGGCACACAGTGAATTAAAAGAATAACATCAGCAGGAAACAAAGAGCCTCATTTCAGATGGTGTGCTAACCAAACACAAGCTGGTGGAAACAGGAATCGGATTTGCCATTTTTCTAAGAAAGAAGCACACAAAGTAACAAACAATAACACTGAAGAGGATATATTGACTGCAAGCCTGCTGGAGCTGATATTGATGCTAGTGATAGCATGCACCCAGATATGCTTACAGTTTTTCTCCATCGCTTTGGTATATTTCCCAGAATCATCCTCGACATTTGCAAAACAGTAAGTGCATTTCTTAAAACAATTTGTACAAATATGAAAACACCATGGATTACCTGCAAAAGCCTGTCTCTTGCTCATGATCCTCAGTTCATTTCTCAGAAGTAGATATGTTTCAATGAACATGTTGGTGCTATCAGAATGACAAGTCCTTGTGTTATTTTGTACGCATAAGACAGTCAAATGGCTTAGTTATGTTATCAAAAACATTGTACACTGTAGGGATGTTCTCATGTAAACTATGGCTAACATTTTGATGACAATTATTGTAAATTGTAGGTTTTGGGAGTTTGACTGCAAGAGCCTGGACAAGATTCATATTTATGCTTTTACTGTTTGTACTGTAATTTGTTGACAGACCATGTCAAAAAGTAGAAATGTGAACATAGGACAATCTCCTTAGGGAAAACTGTACGTGCAGTGCTGTAAGAATTACAGTGCAGTCTTCCCTTTTCTCTCTGGCTGTTGACCCCATCCAATTCCTTGATCCTTCCATTGTAACACATTGTAACATTGTGTTGTGCTATACATTTATATATATATAGATATATATAAAGATTATATATTGTACATACACCAGGGAGCAGTTAACCAATTCACCAATTCAGCACAGATTTAGAAAAAAAGTCTGATGGAAATGTATAGAAATATGCTTGACATATTTTGACAACTTGTTCAATCATTTTGCATGAAAAGACTTTTGCTATGAACTAATGCCTAAATGCTGTCAGGGTTGAGACTGTTCAACAGACCTTATAATACATTTTTGATCAACATGACATGAGCAATTGTTAATGTAGGAGACAGCAGAGAATTGTACATAATCATTGAATGTACCAAAGCATATGCAACTGCTTTTTTGCTGTGCACAAGTGACACAATGATGTGAAGCTTAAACAGGTAGTTTTGAGAATTTCAATTCTGATCTAAGAAATCTACTAAAGCAACTGTAAAGGCTACGTGTACCCACACAGGTGTTTTTAGTCCAGTTGGTTGTCCAGAGCTACTGTATGCTCAGGTTGACAATGGAAATGTTGGGAATTTTGTGAGGTCGCCAAATGAAAAATACAGTACCAATAGGAAGTATAACCGTTACGTTGTGAGATGTCATTCAAACTTGGTCTGTCTACTCACATAGTCCCGAGGAGAGGTCTGATCAGGCAAACACCTGTGTGGGTGGATCATTGGTGCGTGAAGCCTTAAACAAGTGTACCTAATTAAGGATTTGCACTTGGAAGTTGATTGTGAGACCATGTGTTCCAGGTTTTAACCTTAACTTGTAACCCAATGAATACAAATAAACCCCAAAACAAGATGAGTAAGGTATTAGCCATCAATTAGATCCAATCTAGTCATTGCCCTGGAATTTGGTGTGGCTACCTTTTTATTACTACTTACCACATTGTTAATTCCTGGTTGAATGAGCAGAGCAACCACATCAGACTGTTATTGCATGGTCAATGCTCGGCTAATCTACGTTTCTGTGTGAGACTCACACTAGAGTACATGCCTCCTGTGGTATTCTCCTGCAGCTGATTTAATTTGACTAATTACATTTTCATCTGATAATGGATGTGTTGTCTAAAAACAATGCAGCCATCTAATATTCATTGTTTTTGCACTAGACATCGGATCAGTGTGTTATTTCTTGGCCGGATGAATTAAGCTGCCAGTATTGAGAGTGAGGTGGGATTTCCAGTGTGGGAATACCGTGAGGAAAATAAGTATTTGAACACCCTGCTATTTTGCAAGTTCTCCCACTTAGAAATCATGGAGGGGTCTGAAATTGTCATCGTAGGTACATGTTCACTGGGAGATACATAATCTAAAAAACAAAATCCAGAAATCACAATTTATGATTTTGTAACAATTTATTTGTATGATACAGCTGCAAATAAGTATTTGAACACCTGTCTATCAACAAGAATTCTGACCCTCAAAGACCTGTTAGTCTGCCTTTAAACTGTTCACCGCCACTCTATTTATTATCCTAAATTAGATGTACCTGTTTGAGGTCGGTAGCTGCATAAAGACACCTGTCCACCCCATACAATCAGTAAGAATCCAACTACTAACATGGCCAAGCAAAAAGAGCTGTCCAAAGACACTAGAGACAAAATTGTACACCTCCACAAGGCTGGAATGGGCTACGGGGAAATTGCCAAGCAGCTTGGTGAAAAAAGGTCCACTGTTGGAGCAATCATTAGAAAATGGAAGAAGCTAAACATGACTGTCAATCTCTCTCGGACCGGGGCTCCATGCAAGATCTCACCTCGTGGGGTCTCAATGATCCTAAGAAAGGTGAGAAATCAGCCCAGATCTACACGGGAGGAGCTGGTCAATGACATGAAAATAGCTGGAACCACCGTTTCGAAGGTTACTGTTGGTAATACACTCAGACGCCATGGTTTGAAATCATGCATGGCATGCATCTGCACATGGGACAGGGCGGCTGCACTGTATTAAGGAGAGGATGACCCGGGCCATGTATTGCAAGATTTTGGGGACCAACGTCCTTCCCTCAGTTAGAGCATTAAAGATGGGGACGAGGCTGGGTCTTCCAACATGACTATGACCCGAATTACACAGGAGAACCAAGGAGTGGATCTGTAAGAAGCATATCAAGGTTCTGCCGTGGCCTAGCCAGTCTCCAGACCTGATCCCAAGAGAGAATCTTTGGAGGCAGCTCAAACTCCTTGTTTCTCAGCGACAGCCCAGAAACCTGACTGACCTAGAGAAGATCTAGATCAGTCAGGTTTCTAGATCAAAATTCTAGATCAAAGTCCCTTCTGCAGTGTGTGCCAACCTGGTGAAAAACTACAGGAAGCGTTTGACCTCTGGAATTGCAAACAAAGGCTACTGTACCAAATATTTACACTGATTTTCTTAGGTGTTCAAATACTTATTTGCAGCTGTATCATACAAATAAATAGTTTAAAAAATCATATGTTGTGATTTCTGGATTTCTTTTTAGATTATGTCTCTCACAGTGGACATGCACCGTCCTACGATGACAATTTCAGACCCCTCCATGATTTCGAAGTGGGAGGACTTGCAAAATAGCAGGGTGTTCAAATACTTATTTTCCTCACTGTAACTCTGAGAGATGGACATGAGATGTTTTCTAAGCATGTTTGTGTATTGGATGCCGGACCGGCACACATGTAACTTGTGTCGACTTAAAACAATGTCTCTGTTGGGCCCGTCAACAAATTACCATGTGTACTAACATACTAATGAACAAAAATCTGTAAAACCATAGCTTCTCATCCATGTGCTGCTGTTTAATCAAAGCTGATATCAGATTTAATGCCATACCTGCTACTTCATATGCCACTATCAATTCCGGGTTTCCCTGTCCTTGCTATGTAAAACACATCATGTCAAATGGAGCGTTGCCATGTTTCACTAGTCCAGAGCTGAGTCAAAGTAGAAATTCACGCAATTTCCAAACTCAAGGTTCCTTTTCCTTGCTATTACATAGTTTAATTAACTTACACTAGAGAGTAAGGCTCATTATTCATATTATGATTGTTGGATATAACGAGTGCATACTCGCCAACTCGGCCCTCACAAGGAAGAACACTACTTACTATTTTTAGGTCCTTTTCCTCTCCTTCTCGCTACTGCCTTTTATTTACACTGACCGTGTGAACATTAAAAGCAGAAATGAAATGCCTCAACTGAGTAATGGCTGTAGCTTTTTACAAAGCCATAGCTCAATAGTATTTAATGCTTAGCTGAGTCAAAAATAAGTCAAGGTCGTGCCAGTGTATCAAACATTGAATGCCTACTGTATGAATGTTGTTTTTTTGTCAGCGCTGTTAGGTGAATGGGGCTTCTTATTCGTTGGTGTTGCCAAATAGGATGTAATGGTGTCCAGGAAGAAAGCTGGACAGTTGTATGTAGGCATCGTGTTCACAGGTGTGCAGTAGTGTGTGTGTGTGTGTGTGTGTGTGTGTGTTTGTGTGTGTGTGTGTGTGTCAGGAGAGAAAGTGTCAACGACAGAGACAGGAACAGAGATAATTGTGGAAATCCAACAGCTCTCTTATCATCTTTAATGCTACATTTGTGATGATAGATTTGCGATGAAGACACCTCTCATTGTAGTTTGAAGTGCTTCCGCCTGTGTCAGAGCAGTACAAGACAGGATGTGAAATTGGGGACTCAGACTGGATGTTTTATTAGCTGCTGGATATTACCATGGTGGTTAAGATAGGCTATTTGATTTGTACTGCTCCTTTCATTTACTCTGTTTGATTTGCGATAAGTGACTTTTCCTCAGGAGAAATCGGTAGTAATTTCACAGTTTGTGCTCTCTTTCTGTCTTTTCCTCTTTGTGTTTCTCTCTCTCCCAAATATGACATGACTCCTGTAACACACTTCCCAGGGACTCCCTGGCCTCGAGGCATGATTGCGGCGCACAATACAAATGAATTGATTCCAGTACAAATTAACTTATGATAGTAATCCCATGCTAAGTGGCTGCTGCTTAATTTCATATTGATGAATGAACTGCCGCAGTCGGTGCTCAGTACTATGGTCTATATTTAGAGGGACTTGTGTCCCTGTTGATGTGTTTACAGGGTTTTAATGCTTGACTAACATTTCAGGAACTCGTAAAAAAATCTATCCAAATGTTGAACCGTACTGAATTCCACAAGCAAGGATGAAATTAAAAATGTAGTCCTCATTTTACAAACCTTTGCCCTTAAGAATAAAGGAAAAAGGAATAGATTATAATAAGATATAACAATTGACCTAAACAATTTTTCATCAAGCACCTTCAACCTAAATAGTAGCTGACTGGAAGTACTTTTGCTATTTTCTATTCGTCATACATGTTAATAAAATAATTTACTATTATGTTACCATACAAAAAGCAAATATAAATCCATTTTGAAGTAAATTATGGATTGTAGCAGTGTAGTAGTACTCGGGGTCGGTCTTGGTCTTTAAGACCCCTTTTTGATGGACTCGGTCTCATCTCAGAATCAACCACATTTTCACTGGGTCTTGTTTCGGTCTCACATATTTCATTTTTCATGATATGTTTATGGCAATAAAAGAATTGAATGAAGAATACTCTTTTAATTTGGTTTCTGTGGGTGTTTTTTTATTGGAATGTTGACCTTTCAGATCGATGTGAGGAGTGGCTAAGGTTATCATTTTCCGCATTTTATTGCGGCATGCAGTGTGGGACTCAAAATAGTCTTTGTCTTGACTCGGTCTCAACCCCTCAAAGTCTGGGTCACGGTCTCTATACACTCTGGTCTTGGTGATGACTTGGTCTCGGTTTAGGTGGTCTTGACTTCATCACTGTATTGTAGTGACATACATTTAATGTAAAGGTCACTGTTAATTTCTAGCTGTAACAGCAAGATCGTGTTGTCCTACATGGACATTTCCCCATCATGTGTGGCATTTAATCTGTGCTGAATGATGACAGTGGTACAGTACAGTGGTGTGGTTTGGCTCTCAAGGCAGTTCAGCAAATCAAATCATTTGGTCTGATCCAGTAGAATGAAATGGAGTTAGAGAAGGTCAGTCTGTGGCGCTGTCTTTCTCGAGCTAATGTAATAACAGCACACTGAGAGACGCGTGGCTTAGACTGCAATCCACCTGCATCTCTCCCTCTCTGATTTGTTTACACCATCCCTCTCTTGCTCTCTGCCTCGTATAAAGTAGTCCCCCATCTCTCTCCCAAACTCAGTCAATCAACCTCTCTCCCTTTTAATCTCACTCTCACTCATTTATTGGGATTCAGCCCCTCTCTTTCTCCTCCCTGCTTTCTTACTCAACCGCGCACTTTGTTTGTTTTTTTAATTATTTTTTAGGCATTTACTTGACTGGACAACTGAGGGCATGAAAGGGGAGATAGAGGGGGAATGACATGCAGCAAAGGGCCGCAAGTCAGAGTCAAACCCTGGCCCACTGCGTCAAGGAGTAAATCGCTATATATGGGTGCCTGCTCTACCAACTCAGCTATCCAGGCACCCGACTGCACACCAGTTTTTATAAAGAATGTCAGTCAGTCTTTGGTGGGGAATACGCTACAACTTTTTGATCAGTTTCAATGTTTTGTTGACTTTCAACTACAATTCTACTTAAAATTCGGCCTTAATTAATCTGACCGGGCATCCCCACATAAAACCCACTTTTTGAGGTGAATTTTCAAAATGTTTATTATACAGCAATAGGCCGGAACCAATGTTTGTACTATAGTTTGTTTACATGGGTTTATAAACCTAACACAAACTACCGTTTGAACATTCCAGTTTAAATACATTAGAAACTGCAAGAAACCTGGTTTGGACCACCCTGTGTCACAAAGCAGGTTTGCTGTAACTTAGCCATATAACTTCTGTCAAATAATATTTCAGGGGAGCAACTAGTTTTGCTCATAAACACTATCTAGATAAATTGAACCAAACCAAGTACACTTTTTAACTGTAAAAAAAAATGGTAAGACAATCCTACTAAAAGATCAGGGAGCTTTATTGTGCTTATTTGTAAGCATTCGGCTGCAAGACATTTCTTGATGGCCTTTCAAATACAGTATAGTCATAGACTGTATATCAATGGACAGCACATGTGTGACGTACCCCATTAGTTTGTGGAGATCTGCTTTCCGTCATCGAGTTTCCCACTACGCCGCAGCCATCCTGGTTGCACACGAGACAATATTAGACGAGAAGTAGAACGTTACGTTACACACTTTCACTGGCAATCACATCATTGCCTAAAACACCCCCTGATTTATCCCCGATTTGAAAATCAAGGAGACCATAATTGAAAAAATTAACATAATGTGTTTCATAAGAGCTGAAAACTAGCGATTGAGACCATAAACTCATTAAGAAAATGTTTACCGAGGTAATAAATCAAGTGCAAATAGGGTCACTTTCACATAGACTTCTACAGAAACCGACCTCCGTTTGCAATCACACATGTCTCTCCCTGCTGAAATTCAGATAGAATGCAGGTTTAAGGCACTTCCCTATTTGCTGCACTTTGCCAAACCGGATGAGTTGTCCATTAATATTAACAGTCTATAGTACAATGTAGAAGTATTAACTGATTAATCTCCCTTTCTGTCAGGCAAACACCACTTTGGTCCATAATATGAATATTTCAACCACTATTAAATGGATCGGCAGAGAATGATATTCATGGTCCCCAAAGGACAAATCCCTCTGACTTTGGGATTTTCTCTGACTTTCCCTCTTGCGGCACCATCAGGTTGTTAGAGGAATCAGTGAATGTGGAACCCAAATGCAGAGACAGCAGGCAGTGGTGAGCTTGAGGATTTAATACCATAAAAGCCATACAAACAAAAGTCCTGAAAAGCAGGCAAAGTAGTACAAAATGTAGTGGAAGACAAAAACAGGAATCACAGGTGATAAGAACGCTGTGACAAAAAGGGTAGACTGCACAAATACACAATCCAACACAGAAACAATGATCCGATACCAGACAAAGACAACACAGAGACTAAATACAAGAGGTAACGGAGTAAAACAAAGAACAGGTGACAGGAAGTCTCAGGAACAAGTGAATCACATCAAGGTGGGGCACACAATTACATAAGCAGGATACCACAAGGCAGGAAGTAAAACAAGACAAGACAAGGGGGAATAACAGACTAGAAACTAAAACAAGACTTAAACAAGGAACTGAAACACATACACAACCCTAACACAGGTCAAAGTTTAGATTTTTCGAACACCTTGGTGATAATCTGCAACACTAATGACATTCTTAGAAACCATTTCTCAGCTGTGCACCGTATCAAGGGCTGTTAACCAAATGCATGCTTACTAAGATGGTGACCATGGTAACATTATACATCTTAAACACCAGCATTGGAGCATGTTTTCATGCGGCTAGCATTGCTTTTGACTTTTAGTTTTGTTTTAATCTCTTGAATTGATTGATTTAAAATCATTAAAATCTATATTAAATACTGCTACTCTACTACTACAATAAAACCTTATTCATAGATCTGGCAATCTTAGTCAGTCTGATTCATCATGATTCATCATACATGTGACTCACCTCCTGTTATATAAATTTGTGTCAGTTCTATAAGTTGAGGTGTGATACTTGATTGCATATTTCTATGGCAATGTGAGTGAACAGGGTAACAGCCACATAAGAGATAGGATTAAGTGTCCTCCTTGCAGAACAGCAATAAATCCCAAAATGACTTGATCATGCCTGATTGCAATATTTAATATTAGTTAAGGACATCATGATTCAACTACTCCATAAAAATGTCATAAATCAAACAGAACAATATTAGTCACATCAGAGGTGGATGATTGTAGAGTACTTTAGATGTGATTATGAATACATGCTGATTTGATCAATATTAGCCTAATATACCATCATTAACACACCATCATTGGCAGTGGTGGCCTAAACGTCAAAGAAGGGAGCTTATGACTGGAGGGATGTCAATCCTGGGCGGCATAAATTTGAGTGGGGAAAATAAAAAGCAGCGCTTCAATGATAGTTGCTCAGAAAAACTGCTCAACTGCGTCCCCGTAAGATGAAGTAGTGTGAAGAGCAACATGGTATGGAATAGTATGAAGACCTAAAGTTCACATAAGCACGATGGTTAGGGCGATACTTCAAAAAACACTTTCACCTGGGAGGTGTCCAGCGTAAACCAAAAGTTAATGCTTTCGGAATGTTTTAATTATTGCCACAAATGTAAGTTACGTAACAAACATAATCATTTTCATTCATATTAAGATCTTTTCTAAAATCTAACAATATATTTCCGTTGCCTAAACCTTACCAAGTAACCAATTCAACACAGAACGCAAATGCGTTTTAAAAAGGACACCAAGGGGTCCTGATCAAATGACTTAGCCAGTGAAACAAGTATCACCTGCTCTAATTTATAGTGATGATGTAGTCCTACTTGACACTGAACCCGATGGTGGATTTAAATAACCCTGGAGTGTCTCTCAAAATACACTAGGGAAGTTGTGCAAGTACGGGTGGGATTTAGCACTACACCATCTAGCCAGGGCCACTCATTTTTTTCTGAATATTTCCTCACTGATGACAACAGATGGGAAGTCATGGATTCACCTAAGTTAAATATGGTTTATTATGTGGGCACTATAGATGTTGACCAATAAAACAGATATCTTTGTTTTTCTTTATTTTCCATTGTGTTATTTGGGCAAAGCAGGGAAAATCAATCAAACCGGTGCTGGTTGAAAAATCACAAATTGTGTTTTTTGTTATTGTGCACTCAAGGAAATCTCAACCAGTGGTGTTGGTTTATTCATTTTAAGAATGACTTTCATCTGCTTTTGCAGAATCTAGCCTGCTTAAAAAAATATGAAATGCCTGAAAACAACAATTGCTTGGTTTTAAAACAAAAAGCTGACACTAATAAAATGATGATGATGCAGGTAGAATGTCATGTCCCTATGACATATATTCAGAATGGTGTGAAATGGAGTGATGGCTAAACAAAGCAAAATACAGCAAAAATACTGTAGTTGTTAGATTGGAAAAAGCTGAGAGAAGCATCAGTCAATACACCTGTCCAAACAATCAATCCCCAGATTCTACCCACTTGCTATTTCTATGTTTGTGCATGTGTGCAACTTTAGCTCTTGTCTATTATCTGTGAGGATGCATCTGTTCCCAGAATGTATTACATCATACATACACACATACACACACTCCTTTAACTCTGCGTATATGTCAGTAAAATGTATATGTCAGTTAAGAGTAAGTAAAAGATGGAGCACACATGTGGAACTACCTGAATATTCATGGCTTCTTCACCCCCTCCACACACACACACACACACACACACACACACACACACACACTCTCTCACTCTCTCTCTCTCTAATATCCACAGGGTTTTTAGACTGCATGGCTATTTTTTCTCGGACTGATCACATTTGCATTTGTCATCTGTCACACTCACTCAGAACAAATGTTCAACCTGAACTGAAACACAGCTTTCCTGACAGGCAGGGCAGATATTTCACTGATTCACTATTGGTGTACCACCGTGTTGTATCCCATGTTTAAACATATCTCTTGGTTAATCTTCTTGTCTTACTTACTTACTGTCTAATACGTGGTGGGATTATTCCTGTTCTAACTAGTTTGGCCTTGTCATGTGTGTGCTGGGTCAAGGCAGACAGCCCCCAAGTGCCAAGTGTGGATGTTCTCTGTCACTCCTTGCTGACATGCTGACATTTACCGCACTGTCGCCGTCTTTGTGCTGCTCTCATCACCGTGACAGCGGCCTTACAGATCGCCGAAAGTCCTAGTGCAGTATCAATTTTCTCAGCCAGCTCACATTGCACACGCACATTTCCAGAGAAATGCAGTGAAGTGTAGAGAGAGGAGTGAACACACATACACACACACACAAAAACACACACACACACACACACACACACAACCTTGGGGGAACCTAACCCTGTTGCAAATGTATTACCCCCCCCCCCCCGATATCCTTCAGATACTTAACCCCATGGGCCAGTGTTAAATACATGTTTGGCGGTCAGCTGCAAGTCATGGGATTATGAATACACACAACCACAACCACAACCACTTCCACAATTAACATTACAAGTTATTGTAAATTATTGGGAGTGACATTTGTGCAGACTGGCTCATGATTTACATCTCTATGATCATGTAGTCCAAAAGACTATTTAATCATAGAAAGAAAGATGGATTTCAAGTCTGGAAATATTGTGAAGATACATTGACATGCATGACGCATTTCTCATTTTCTTTTTTAATATTGATCAGGCATCAAAAGAGTTTCCACTAAGCATGCAGCTAACACTGTCTATAATTTGCTGTAGGCAGGGAATCTTGCATTATTAATTTCCTCTTGACACATGGGCTGTTGTTGTCATGAATAGTTTAGGGAGCATCATGACTAACTCTAATGAATTAATGTTGAAACTTTAGTTATTAATATAAATTAAGTGGAACTTATTCAAATGGAATAAAAGGATATGTGTCCTGTTTACTGACATCCATTTTAGAACTGAAGTAATAGTTAATTTATTTTTACACCCGCCACCTGCAAAGGAAGCAATCACAGCTTTCATAACACAACCTCTGTTGTCTCTATATAAGCTCACAGAGGTGAAGGGATTCAAGCAAAAATATCTTCAGGCCCTGAAATAGGCAAACTTTATATATTGCTTTTTTCTTCACTTTATTTACTTTGGTAAAAATGTGAGAGATTTGCCATATCTTCATTTCACAGGTATCCCGAGTCTACTTTAGGAGTTTATTTCTAAAACAACTATGTACTGAATACATTTTACCTCCATCATATTAATGACTATTCAAAATCTTTTGCACATTTATAACTGCTCTCTGGCACTATTTAATTCAAGAAGACAGCCTACATATGGGAGAAAAAAAGTCACGGAACGCATCAAACCGCCACAGTGTCCAGGGCACATTGGACGTCTACGTGCTAGCTTTTAAAAACAAAACTGTCATCACAAATTAAGCATGATTTATTTACATTTTTTATTTAGACCATTAAAAACAATCACTCTAAATCAGCAGTGGGGAGTGCGTTGCAACAGCTGTTACATCGGTTTGCAGTTCTCAGAGTTTATGAGTAACACGAAAAGGTTGAGACCCACTGCCTTAACGATAGCTTAGGGAAGCTTCGGCAGCTGCAGCAGGGACATTGGGCCATGATGAAATAGGCAGTATAAATAAGTAGTAGGGAATGTATGAATGTGCCGAAAAACACTATCACACTGATCAACAGGGTAAACTACTAGCTCTCAGTCTTTTCATACTCCATATGTTTCATTGCTGGCAGTTTTTCATGTTGGCTGGCAGTTATATGTCGGGGTGTATGTGTGGTAGTCTCACATTGCCAGATTCATCTTCACAGTGCCGTGTCAGCGCTGTAAGGTGTCCCCACACCACACATACATTTCTTTAAACCAATCAGAATCGTCTTGGGCGATGCTAATCTCTGGATGCAGAGACGCTGACTCTGCATAATAATCTGGGGAAGGAACTCATTTTGTTGTAACATTTGCACGTATGAGGCAAGCACTGGAATGGCTAATTCCCCTCAAAAGTAAATGCACATTTTATGAATATTAAATGTAGTTAACTGTTCACACAGTACAGTAACAGGAGCTATTTAAATTAGCTGGATCCATGGTTAAACATAATTTGTTCTTACCAGTGTATCACTGTATGTGCATTATCTACAGCAATCCCAAGCAATCATTCCCGAAAACGACATGTTCTAGTAAACATTTTGTTTCTTTAAATCAAGTGTGCAATAGACAACCAACCTACATTAGAATACTTCCTGAATATGCTATAATGTCTGTGGCAGTAGCTAAGGCCATATGGAGTTGGGTCCCCCGTACGGAGTGTAGATTGGTAGCTGGAGAGATGCTACTGCCCCTCCTGGGCACCAAGGCACCATACCCCCCCCACACTCAGGGCACTGGTCCAGCACTGGCAGCCCACTCACTCTGACATCTCTCCATTTGTGCACCAATAGGTCCTGAGCATGTGTGTGTAGTGATTACTAACAAAACAGAGTGTGAATTATAATTGCCCCACTGGGCATCAATAAACAGTATAAATTATTAAATAATTGTTTTATTTCAGACATCACAGTGATTTGGGCCTTAAATGGGCAATTAGTGCTTGCCTTGATCTCATTGAACAATGCTTTATTTGACATTATGTCTGTCTTTCCTAATGCTGAGTGGCCCTGTTGCTCAGCTATAGCTATGGCTGTTTCCATAACAGCTGACAGCATCTAATATGCAGTTAATGTGGCGTACAGAGAAGCTGCAGTACAGATAATGTAAGGGTTGTAAAAAGCTAATTAGCTAATTAGTTCTCTGGCAAAGGTGCACCAGGTGAATGGAGCTGGGTGAGATGGAGAACAGACCGGCAGAACGATGGATGAGATTTTGAAATGGAAAGTATAGAGTAACATGCTGTGGTCAGGATGAAAAAAATCTAAAGGTTAAAAGTGTAATCTAACCCGGTGCCAAGTAGCAGAAGTGTAGAGGGCATCTTCTGCACAAATACTGATTAGCGTTGCTATGCCATTTTAATAGCATCCTTATCTCGATCAATGACACTTGATAATACAGTCCACCTCTTTGGTAAGGCCTGCTTGGCTTCAAAATTCAAGAAATATAACTGGTTAACAGAAATACATTACATTTAGCTATCCACATACTTATGCTTGCTCTCACAGTAATTAGCCTGTGTCACCTTTTGGACCTATATGTGTGTTTTTATCTATTTTCTTTCAATGTTATTTTCACCTTTGATATACAATGAAACAATTTCCCTGATGCTTTACCCTCAGATCAACTTGACTTATGTGTTCCCCTTCAATCTGAAAGAGAAGTCAGTGGGTGAATCATCCAGTAATATTGCTGTTTGGTTCTCATAAAGTCCTTGGAATTTGCATTTCAGTTTTTTAATAAAATATTTTCCTGACCAGAGAAAAGATAAAAACACGGGTTTGTTCAGGCATTGAATTTGTGTGTGCAGTGCAGTATCTCTGTGTATTTATACTTGACCTACCATTGCACCTCTACTATACACCAATTGTAACATTGAAAAATTAATTATGAATTAATTAATCCCAGTCACTAGCTGAATCAAATAGTCCACGTATATTTACTTATTCAGCAAAATCTCTTTTTTTTTTTTACAGTATGAGACATTTGAGTTCACCTGCTAAGCAAGCCTATCAACTTACAGTGGCACAAAAACGTTGCTTTCTTGATCACAGGTGGTTGTTGAAACGCCTCATTTAATCACAGTAATTTTAAAGGAACATTTATGAAGCTTTTATGATGGTAATTATCTAATGATGGTTAATTTTATTTGGCCAATCAGTCCGTCTATCAGCCAGGACCTGTGCAATTTGTGTTATTTTGCGATATATAGTTAAAGGTCACATCCCGAGCCGAGTTGAGATAATGTTGCATTATGGGAAATAAAAATTGTCTCATGAGCCATTCTGTATTATAATCACTTAATGGTCCACTAAAAGCTGAAAGCATTAAAGCTGCCTCTTTTACAGGTGATTATTACGCCAAAAAACAACATTGCAGTACAAGCAGCAACACGGTTTTATCATATTGTAAATACAAAGTAACTAGAAATACAAACTATAATTATTTTTCTTCTTCTTCTTCTTCTTCTTTTTCTTCTTCTTCTTCTTCTTCTTCTTTTTATTATTATTATTATCATTATTATTATTATTGTTTTTGTTGTTGTTGTTGTTGTTATTGTTGTAGCAGTTATCATGTTCACTTCTCATGCTGCTGCTCCACTGAACGCAAATCAAAATCTGTTATTTTTACCCAGAATGGAGCAAGTCCAAAGCCCACACCCAGTTTAATTAGTTTTAATTAGTATTTTTTAGACAAATTAGGAAAGAAAATTAGTTAACATATGTGTTTTGAAACAGACATTTTGCATGCATGCTGAACATGGCCAGGCTTAAATGTGTTAACGTGGTCTACAGTGGTAATCGATTGTCAGTGGTGCAGCAACATGTGAAGTGACAAAGTGGAGTATGTGACCCCTGATCCATCAAGAGACAGTGTTTGAATCACTAATCAGTTAAAAGGCCCTCTCTCTGTTGCCAGGTTTAATCACGCTTCACTCACAGTGGCTGTGCTTTGAATAGCAGGAGAGTACAGTCTGACTTTCATCTCCCATGGGCATTTACTAAATGATCCGGCTTGGATCAGAAGAGAGAAAGCAGGCGGGAACGATGGATAGATGGCTAATTTAGCTGTGAAATGGAAACGACAGCAAGATCCCAGACAGCTTTGACGCACATCAATGTGCAGGAGGCATTCAAGTTGTAGAATCAATTTTAAGATTTTTTTGTTTGTTTGCAAGGCCTTAAATGGCCTGGCCCAGGAGTATTTTTGCGGGACCACAACCAGTCCTTGCAGTCTTCAAATCAACTGGTTTTAGGAGTCCCAAAGTCCAGGTATAAACGGTGGGGTGATCAGGGGTTTTGCGGTTGCTGCACCAAGACTCTGGAACAAGTTACCCCCTGATATTCTGACGACTACAGATGTAGCACTATTTAGATCCAAACTCAAAACGCATTTGTTTAGAATGGCGTTTAATAGCTAGTAGCAATTTCCCTCTCCTATTTCTATGTAACCTTTTCTGATTTTACTGCACTCTGTGTTTCATTCATTTTATTGTATGATATGTTGTTTTACTCTTGGTTTCTGATGTGAAGCACTTTGGATACCCGCTGGTTACTTTAAAGTGCTATATAAATACATGTTGATTGATTGTTCAACTTCAACAGGAACCTTAACCAGTTTAATGTATATTCTATGGTACATTAAAAATGCATTACCGGTTTGGAACAGAATTAGAAAAATGAGAAACACCATTCTTCACAAAATTATGTAGTTAGTGGTGACAGATGACTGGAAATGTTGTTCAATTTTATTTTGGTGCTTTAATTTTTTCAGTGTTAAGACAAGCACTTCTATCAGCACCTTATCAAGGTCTAAATCTTTTGTTTTATTGAAAAGAAAATGATATAAAGTAGAAGGCAGTAGGCTGCTGCGTTGCTGTCATGAACACGGTTCTGTTGACCATGATACTGAACTCATAAATGCTCTAGTCAAGCCACCTACAATGAATGTGTCCTTTGTTAACATAAGGGATAGAAATACAATTTCAGAGTAGAATTATGAGGCAGTCTTTCTCCAACAAGGTGAAACAAAACGGGGCTGGGGGGGCGGAGGTGGGGGGGAGCGGAGGTGGGGGGGAGCGGAGGTGGGGGGGAATGGTATGAAGGGCAAATGAAGGAATGGATAAACGTGGCACCATGGACAAATGGCAGAGATGACAGACACTTAATAAGGAGCTGAATTTGAGAAATGGCAGCAAGTGAACGACAAAAATAAATGAGAGAGCGAATGGGAGGAATAAATGATAGGAGGGATAGAGCTGTTCTCCAGCCAGTCACCACTGTAGGTGTTTTCATTCAGTGCGAGTTTTTAGGGGTGGAAGGCAGCAATGGTGACGGCACTCACTGGAAAATAGAAAACGTAGCGACACACACACATGTACAGTTTTCCTTGAGAGATGAGACAGGTGTAGGAACAGTTTATGACTTTTGTTTGATCTCTTCTACTCCTATTTTAAACTAGTAATATAAGACTACTTTTACATGTGGGCAGCTATTTTCATTGACGGACCACCGTTTAAAAAAAAAATCGCACAGCTTTCAGTTTTCAGAAAGGTGTTCATTTACACATACCTGTGCATATATGATGTCAAGAACAGGTCAGACCAGTAGGTGGCAGTGTAACGAGAAGCTCACGGAGAAACAGAGATTTCCAAAGTCTCCACTCTGGCCGGAGGTTTTAGAAAGACTCGTTTTCAGAGGCAAATTATCCATTCGCGTGTAAACGAAGGCAAATCTCAGTTTGTGAAAAATAACCATGTAAGTGTAAACAGGGTCTTAGTTTTAATATGTTTAACCTATGTTTCCTCTTTTTCTTTCTTACCTTTTCTTCTCATATGAACCTTGTTTTTGACTTGTTTTTCTGCCTGCTTGCAGTTCTGAAGTCCAACTCTTTATCTAATTGATTGAAAGGGCATGAGGAGTTTAAGTGACCTAGAAGGCGGATGTTGGTTGCTGTGATGTCCATTGAGAAGTGTGGGCCTGTATTGTGGCTACGGGTAAAAGGAAATAACGCTAAAGGAAGGGTAGTAAGTGCTCAGTTTCTTTCAACTGAATAAACATTGTATTATTGCACCATCCGATCTCCCTAAAGATTCTTTGATTAGTAAAAAGATCCACAACACACACACACACAAACACACACACACACACACACACACACGCGGGAGCGCACAAAAACCAACACACACACACACACAAAGTACACATTTGGCAGAGGCTGCCCTACCTTCACACGGATAGGTCCCTGGCCCAAATGAACAGTATCAGGGAGCGATGGTGGCCCACTGGTGCAAGAAGAAAGAAAGAATCCTTTTTCACAATCTTCTCTGATGCAAACTTCTCTGCAATGAGAGTTCAGATATAACATTTTGCCCCTAAGCAGTTTTAGTTTGTGTTTGGGGAAATGTGTCTGACTTAGAATTTACTAGATGAAACATATTCTGTTAACGTAAGCATAAAATAAAAGCCTTGGTTAAATCTAGAAAAGGTCAGTAAGAGAGTGGGCTCTTGTTCAAAGAAGACGCCGAGACAAAAGACCCTTGTTAGTTGCAATATAGGAAATATAGTATATAGTGTTTTTTTAGAGCTATATAGCAGCTATACTGCTGTTGTAATTCGATCAATCTTTTTTATTATTATTTTGTCTCTGAGACCAGGGACTCTCTGATGAGTGGGACTAAGTATAATTATTCAATGAATGCAGTGCTGAGTCTGTTTTAATTTCACTGTATCTGACGAAGAACAATTTGGGCTCAAACGTTGCAACTTAATGTAAAAAAAAAACTGAAATTTGACTGAGGGTGTTGGCCAATGTTGTGAGTCCTCGTAAGACAGAAATCATGTCTCTACTGTAGCTGCCATCAGGATATCTCATCAATCACATTTGTCTCACTGTTTTATCTGCCTGCCATGATTCTCTGTTTGAAGTTTCCGAGGAATATGTAAGAATAATCTTCCACGAGTCCTCAACAGGGACATCAAACAGACACAGGAACAATAATTTCTCTGCTGCTATTTTCAGACGTCACTGTATTCTACCTCCCCCCCTTTGCTCACCTCTGTCCTCGATTTTCCCTTCCTGTCCCTCCTGAAGGTAAACACTGCCAGCAGCAATAGTAGAAGTGTCACCCGAGGTCATCGTCTATCACAGTGAGCAGCAACCGCTCTACGGCAAAATCATCCATCCCGCACTCTCATCATCGGCCTAATGCACTCATTACCACAGACTCCTCATTCATTCAGGTTCATAGACGCTATGGCTACATAAGCTTTTTAAACAGGGTGATGTAACTGATAGCAATTTACATATACAATACACCAGAGATATGGGGGCTGTGTAGAGGCAGAATTAACATTTTGATGTTTTTTTCCTCCTTAAATCAGCTAATAGAGTGTAAACAAGATTAGCATACAGTTTGTGTTTTGGTCAGTGGGGACTACGGTTCTATAATAACCCCATGAAAGTATTGTAAAGCATTTTATGCTAAACCCATTTTCTATAGCATTTACAAAAATCCAAACATAACTCAGCATCAATCTTTGCCTCAGCTTTGAGCAGAGACTTGGTTCTTGTTTTAGGTCTCACAGGGCAAATACTTGCCTTGATGCTGGCCGTGGTCCAGGTTTTGTTGAATCATAAGCAGACTAAAGCAGGCTGAGTGGAGCCATATCCATTGTGTTACTGAACAGCTGGGCCTGGCTGCCAGAGACGCTGGTATGCGATGAGATGATCGATAGCTTAATGGCAGGATTTCAGCCTGTGTTTGGGCTGTGTGGCACTACATAATGTGGAGTGGGGATAATTATTTCATCACAGAGATTAGGGACTGGGAGAACTTTATAATTTTGCACTGGGCTCTGTGGAGAGCAGTAGATGATGTTAAAATGAAAAGAGAATTAGGTAGAGCTTTCACATCAGGGATCCCTTACAAATGAATGGACTACGAATACACATCTATGGATCGGCTATTCTCCAATTGAGGTCTTTTTCAACCTATTATGCTGTTAACATGGACCTTTGACACCATGTGTTTGAGTATTCCTGTTTTAGTGAAGAAAATATTCAGCTGCCCTTACAATAGAAGATAATATTGTATAGGGAATAAAAAACGTGATTTCCATAGTAACTGATAATAATAGTAACAGCAATACTGAGACATTGTCTACATTGAGCTGTGTTACTTTTAAAACACTCATGTGAAAACTACTTGCAGCCACACTAGCTTTTTCCGGTCATTTTTGCAAAGACTTGTATGCTTTAGTGAAACACCTGAATGATGGAAAGATGCCTAAATCTCTCGGTAAGGTTTGGATGGATGGGTTAATCAATTGGGAGACTGCTGTTTGTTTTCTATTTTAAACTGTAAGGCAATATTGTTGCTCTTTCCTCTACTATGCTCGTTCCCTATAACTAGAACCATGTACTGTGCTTGGCATTGGTTTCAGTTAATTTAGGTTTACAAATGGATGCAGACAGAGCACCAGTGTTCTGCTCGGTTACTGGTTTTGTCAAAGGAGACTGTTGGCTTTGAAGACAGCATAGATACTGTAGACTAAAAAGCTTGAGTTTCTCATCAGAAAGGGCTGTCTGACGGCAAGGTAAAGCAGGAAAAATATCCTGAATATAGTTTATATTGTATTGTAGGGTATATATCAATATAGTATGTATTATATCGAACATATCAATAAGTATATATATGAATATACTGTATATACTTATTGATATTGATTTTTATTAGGTGGTTCTTTTTATTTGGTAGCCTTGCTAAAATTTGTTTTGTAATGTACTATTGTCCTCAGCAGTACATTGCTTGGATTACATGTTGATACTACAGCCTGCTTCTCCAAACTAGGGGTGTGCCCAGTATCATCTACACTGACTATGGATAAGTAACTCTTACAACTCCACTTCAAAAACTGTGAACTATCCCTTTAAACCTCCATTTAGTCCCCTCCTCTTCTCTGTGGTTATCTATGTTGTGAAGCAGCAAGCTGGAATTTTAAGATGTATATAATGGAAAAGTTGAGATTTTGAGGGAGAATTGTAGAGAAAAATGTTTTTTAAATAAATCTGGTAAGTTTGGACATATTCTCCAAGTACATACTTCATTTTGTCAGTGTTAAGATACCATGTCTTACATTTTACTGATGAAGAAAACAGGAATATCTTTAGATTGAGAGTAAGTCAATGTCTTTAACACGCTTCTTATAACCCATGCATTATCTTTACAGGATAAATGACATTTACAGGGTTATAAAGCCCATTGGAAATCGGGCTAAACCGATCAAATTTACTTGACTGTAATTGCTAAAACAAGACCGGTCACTTGAGTTTGATGTTTTACGGAAGAACTTCAGGTCGTTTTTATAAGACATTACACAAAGGTATGTGGATTAGGCTGCATTTCATCAGTGGAAAGAACCTGGCCCTAAATCAAACTTACTTATACAGTACTCTGTATATTCTATTGTGTGGTTGCTGTTCAATTTGTTCTGCTTTGTTGACCTTTGATCTAATAAACCCTATGGTCAAAGAGAGTGTCAGCAAGGTGATGGTCTCTGTTTCATGGTGTAGCTCAGCTGTGCAGTGAACGTCCTCCGGGGCATAAATGGAGGTCATAAACTCTGATACGGATATTTGAACACATTGAACTCTAACTGGCCTTGCTCAAACAAGGACACATGCTCTCCCCTGGGGACATTTCAATGAACAGAATTAGAAAATAGAACCTATTGATTTCTGACTGTGTTTAATGTGATTGCCATGGCTGTGTTTTGTTAATTTAGCCTGTACTTCTTTCTTTGCCCGTCATAATTTGAAGGTCAAAACATACAGAATATGTCAATCATTCAAAGTCTCATTTAATTTTAATTTAACACAAATAGGAAGAAGTTATGTCTGGGTGCTTGCATTTCTCAATTTGTTTTTTTTTGGGAGGGGCGTTAATGGAGTAAATTATCAGTATCAGAATAGAAGTATAATTGTGCACTTTATCTTTATGAGATCCAGCAACAGTACGCAAAATAATGAAGGGGAAAATGTGTAATCCAGGATTAGATTCACTGTGAATGGCCTAAATCCCGTCATTGTGCACAGTGGACTTTTCAGTGGTGACAGACAACAGCAATGTGGCCTTACAGTATTATGGATTTGTATGGATTACATATCCATATCTAACAGAGAGTTATAAAGTTGCAAAGGAGGCTTTAAACAGTAAGCACAAGTTCTGACATGAAATTTTATCCTTATCTTGTGTTGTGTTATTTCCTTACAATGAACACTTTCTGGATTTAGATTTAAGTGTCAGCCTCTCCTCCATGTTCTGAAATTAGACATTGGTTGAAAAGCCTAAGTGAATTGTTTCTGAGGTAGACGTAACCATTAAGTAGCAAACTGATTAAACTGAGGTGTTTGTATTTACTCTAATGTTCTAGCTGGTGTTGCATTTGATGCCAGTTTGTCATTGATAGGAGGCTTTAAACAGTAGGCACAAGTTCTGACATGAAATTTTATCCTTATCTTGTGTTGTGTTATTTCCTCACAATGAACACTTTCTGGATTTAGATTTAAGTGTCAGCCTCTCCTCCATGTTCTGAAATTAGACATTGGTTGAAAAGCCTAAGTGAATTGTTTCTGAGGTAGACGTAACCATTAAGTAGCAAACTGATTAAACTGAGGTGTTTGTATTTACTCTAATGTTCTAGCTGGTGTTGCATTGGATGCCAGTTTGTCATTGATAGTTTGACACAGCAGTGCTTTGGCTTGGCTCCAAGTCCAGGCTGAAGTAATTGACACATCGCCCACTGGGGTTTGTGATTAACTTTATTGACATACAGTATAAAGGGAGGTGGGTGTATGCCATTGGACACAGTTGGCAGAGCTAACAGGCCTTTGAAGCTGCCAGTACAAAATAGCACTGCTGTTTCGGGACAGCCCAGTGAAATTCCTGGATAGAGTAGATTTAGAAGCAAAGGCATGGTGAGTCTCCTAAAAGCTGCTGCCATTTCATCTGCATCAGACTCACTTTAATTCATTTCACTTTATGATGCCTGTGAAGGTTCTCTGACACCCAGATCCTAGTTATCCAAGTATTGAAAAGTATTAGAACATATACCTTTTACAGAACTGGAACTGGAAACTACAATATTGGCTAATATTCAGGAAAGCTCTGCCTCTACTGCACCAATTCAATGTATGCTAATGTGTAGAGCATACATTGTAGATCTTGACAGTGGCCCGGGTTCAAATCCGACCCATGGTCCTTTGCTGCATCCCCCCCCCCCTTTTCTCCCCTTTACTCTCTTAAAGATATCCTGTTGATTTAAGGCCATAGAAGCCCAAAACAATAATCTTTAACAAAAAATTAAAGAAAAAAATGAAGATGTGCAAACAGTGATTTGTTTGGTTACCCCAACTTTATAAAAGTCCAATACTAAACCACTGGGGTACCCCTTAAAGGAGAATTACAGTTGTAATGTTTTACTTACTACTAGACTAAAGCATGTGATTAGATAGATAGTATACGTGTTTGTCCTGGGCAACATTTGCCCCAAATCACCTTTGTCATGCTTGATCACAGTCATGTCCCACGTAGAAAACATGAATGTTTATGCTTTTAATGCAAGAAAGGAAAAGTATGTGGTAGTCGTACTACTGTCATCTGTCCATTGAAAGTAAATAGAGCTCTCATCAAGGCCCTGACGGGGGCCTGTTAACATGCCAGGGATTGTAAAAGAACTACAGTTTTAATTCCCCTGTGAGCTGTTTTTGGGGGGCCAGAGTTTCTAGCAGCGCCCCAGAGCCCACCGATTGCTTCCATGACGTGAGAGTTTAATTGACAGGTTCAGTCCTCCACCTTTTACGCGGACAACACTCCCACGTACACACACAGAAGGTTGGCGTTTACTCTGTAAAAAGACACCATGATGTCATTAACTCTGTGAGAGGAGCCTTTAATGTAATTAACAGGAGACGAGGGGTGGCAACCGCAAAGTCAAGTAAATCATGTTACATCCCCCTCTGCAACAGTCATACACACAAACACACTCCCTCCCCTCTAGGCCCCTGTTGATAAAGTGTGTATTTAATTAAAAAAAAAAAAGTCTGACGCACACTCATCCACAAACGCTACTCCTGGTTTACAGTCAGGACATGGCTTGATTGGTATTAATACTTATCTCCAGAATAGACAGCTTCTCAATTGTGTTTTTTCCTCGGCTTGCTAATTTCATGAAGAGCATAATTACAGCGTTTTCAGTTTCGGGCCCTCTGCAGAGTTATGAGGCTGACAATCTCTGCATTGCAGCTGAGAGTGTTTGTGTGTGTGTTTTCCTGTGTGAGTGAGTGTGTATCTATGTATCCCAGCTTGCTTGTGAGTGTGCAATTGTGTTTTTGTGCCTGAAATGAGAGGGAGAATTAGCAGGTTATGTGGGCGACTAATATGAGAGACCATTTCAGCCCAAATCCAAATTGGAAAAGCAGCTAAAATCATGACAACTGTGGATACCACATATTAGACAGCAACTCTTGTGCAAATAAGGTTGATTTACTATAATGGCGAGCCAAAATATATTAAGATAACATGGGTGCAAACATTTCAGTGTAGGCAAACTGATGCCTGGTCCAGAATTTGTTCACTAACAGTGTGATATCCAGTAATCTGATTTACTTGTCTTTCTGCGGTGTGTGTTCCAACAGTAGGAGGATGAAAGGCATGTCAGCTCTGATTAGCGCTGCCGAACTGGCACAGTTTGAGTAAATGTGTGTGTGTGTGTGTGTATTTGTGCCTGGGCTTTGGTCACTCTCCAGTAGGGAGATCAGAACTGCCCTAAGGAGGTGGCCATCTTCCCATCCTTCTCAGTTCCTCCTTTCATCTCCCCTTATATCTTCCTCTTCTTCCTCTTAGCGGTGGTGCTGTTTCCATCCTCATAGCTCCACTGACTTTTCACTCAAAAGCTCAGTAAACAGTTGCCGCACATATATATGTGCACTTATGCAAGAAAGCGCCTTTTCAGCAAAGGAGGTTGTGTAAATACGGATGCAGGCAGCTCATCAGTGATGCTCTGTCAGCTTTGATAATAACTTGGGGCCTTGAGGTGCTGTGGCCCACGATACTTTGTCACAGTCCTCCAGGTCCGCAAATACAGGTCACTGTTGCCAGTAAACCATCTCTGCCTTCACTGATAATGAGCTCTGTGTCCTCAAAGATAGTCTATGTAATGTGGACTGGTGCCAGTTTGCCTTGAGGTGTTGAACACCGCACAACTTCTGACACCAACAGGACAGCTGCTTAAGTCCTGAGCACACATTTCCAATGTCTAATAGAGAGTCATTAATATTTAGTCTTGATTAAATGAAAATGTGATGGTGCCCAGGGGGAAAGTTAGTAATCATGCCAGCAGAGAATAAAGTAAAGCAAATAATGAGAATAGAGCGTGTCTCAAAA
Source organism: Etheostoma cragini (assembly GCF_013103735.1). Taxonomy (NCBI): domain Eukaryota; kingdom Metazoa; phylum Chordata; class Actinopteri; order Perciformes; family Percidae; genus Etheostoma; species Etheostoma cragini. The sequence continues at coordinate 23,035,129 of NC_048409.1, forward strand.
GTTGCGTGAGCGAGTATCAAAGTTTTACAGGGTAATTGTGTAAAGCATATAGTGATTAAAAATGTTCCAGGCATCTTAGTACGGAAGATCATAAAACATTTAATTATGCCAAATAGCCAAATAGTGATGATAACCCCAGCAAATAAACTAATAAAGAAATAGCACTGCAGCATCCATATTCATTAGTTTGCAGCCATTAGTTTGAAATGGCCCCCCTTCAAGAAGACAGATATTTCTTCTGACCATAAATCTACCTCTTAAAGGCATAATGTGACGCGGAGACACATATTTAGCTAACAGTTTAGCGCAGTAATTAGCATTTGTGAGCTCTCTGCCAAGTGCCAGCCACCCAACATCTGTTCCTCTGCTGCTGCCGGGGACAACTCTTTGCCCTAGTCCCTCCCTCCTCCACCAGCCATCTTTGCCTCTCCACAGGTGGCAGAACACTTATCAGGTCTGGAGCTAAGTGATAGGCGGATGTATAAAAAAGAAGAGGGGGAAAGCGACAGGTCTGTTGCCCCCCAGAGCTGTTTGAGTGTTCATTTGAGTCTTAAAGGGAGAGTTCCTCCTGCTGCAGTCACCTTGACCTGTCTCCCCACTCGCCCCTGGGCTACAATTAAATCACAAGGAGTTGTCTGGCCACCCAGCCTCAGCTGTGGCCATACGCCATCAACATATCTTCAGCATGTTCACCCTGATAGGAAGTCTCTGCACTTGCCTGTGTGTATTGGATTTATTTCGCGCTCCAGTGGTGATGGATTTTCCATTTGCCTGTTTTGTACGGTGGTGCACCATTGAGAGAAGCAGCACATCAAGACTGTTGCATCTTCTGTCAGTCCCCGTGGTACACCGTTTGCTCATTGCCATTATACAATTTTGCACGCCACAATACTGCATGTTGTGGGGGCCCATTTAACTTTGATAAGTCATTGTTCTGGCAATGCAGAGGGGGAACTCTTTACAGTATGCAAACTGTGTCGACACCCCCTCCCTAGTATCTTATTTTCTGTTCTCCTCTTCCCTTCACTCTTCCTAATTCTGCCTGTAGCTCCTCTATGGGCAAATTATCATTTTACAGCGCATGTCCCAGCAGAAAGGAAGGGTGAGGGGGGTGGGGGGTGATTATGACAGAAACAGGATGAAAGGGGAGAGAAAGGGGGTTGTGGTAGAAAATAAAATTGCTCTTATCAGAACTTGCCAGGAGCATTGCGCACACAAAGCTGCTCAGGAATCCAATTTAGTCTTTGCTGTTAGTTTAAGTGATATCAGTGCAATTAGCTGTCACAGGTCATAGTGTGAGCAGGCCTCGTTAAGTGATTTTCTGAATCCCACTGGTGGAAGAGTGGGGACGTCAAGTCGCCAAGAAGAAAAAAAGAAAGAAAAAGAAACAACTTCCATCACAAACTCCCTAAATGGACCACTTCGTTATACGTCCTGCTAATAGATGCCAGCTGCCTCTTGGCTCTTTTGTTTTGCTCTTGTCAGCTGCTCACTCTGGATTTAAATGGGTTTTCTTCCTTTTGTATCTGATTCTCTTCACAAGGGTGACTTTGAGTGGTAGTCGTTAAATTTGAGCCTAACTCACTATTCCAGAGGTGGTAGATCATTGTAACTTAAAGCTTTAGTGCGTAAGTTGTTGATATTAATAAACATCCATTACCTTCAAGCCATTGCCAAATGAGTTGCTTCAAAGCTAATTAAGACTATCAGCTCCACACAACTCACTCTGGATTTCTCAGTATGGATATGTTCCGAAGAATGTGGTGTCCAGTGACTTTCCCATGCAGAAGCTCGAGTGACGATGATGACCTCTTCTGAAGAGTCCATCATAGTTTTTTTTATCCTCCATGTCCTCCCTGGATTATAGCAACTGCATGGAGGATACACGGGTGGGGGTGGGTGCGCAGTCACTGAAGGCTTGTATTGTGTGGCTGCGCCAACAGTTTAGGGTTACTTAGGAATTCATTACTTAGAATTTTTAATGGGGGCGGTGGAAACAACGCACTATAGCTTTAATGTTGTTGGTATAAACACCAGGACTGGGAACATTGGTAAGAATGAAGTTATATTGAGGTTCACATTTGCTGTATCTATGTGTATTTGTGATGCAGGAGAGTAGCAATCACAGATATTTTGACCTATGCCTTCCTCAATGTGCAGGCTCAGCGTTATACACAGTCTGTCTAGCGGGAACCAACGCCCCAATCCCTCTTCACAACTATTAAAACAAATCTTATATTGTCATAGGAATAGAGCACACAGAGCTGATTGAAAGGAAATCATGTGGAAAGAAAGACAGAAAGAAAGATATTTTTTAAAATGCATTAAACAAATATATGTATTGAATATAAAAATGAAATGAATGAGGTGAAAATGAAAATGTAATTTGGTTTGCTAGACTAGAAACTAATTTTTGGCCCTTTAAGGGAGTCACTGCGTGTGTACACAATATTTATTTTGTTGGGAAAATCACCTGTATTAACATAAAATACCAACAAAATAAATTGTGATTATGAGTGTAATGCAGTCCCTCTTTATTACTGAATACTGATTAGCGTAATATCTAGCTTCCACGTAACAGAAGCTCTGTGACTGAGGAATCCTAGTTAATGGCCATTGTTTCATAGACTTCCTTTACACACATCATTTATTCCCCAGTTGTATTCCACCTGACTGACCTGACATGATTAACATTGACCTCACCCCTCATCCCTCCTTCTTTTGTCTCTCCTCCCCTGCTTCTTCTTTCTCTCTAGGGGAGATCTGTGCATTCAACATCCACGGGCTGGAGGCTCCGTTCGAGGCAGTGGTGCTCAACGGTACGTCTGGCGAGGGCCAGCTGAGGGCCAGCGGCTTGGTGGATTGCGAGGTGCAGAAGGAATACACCTTTATCATCCAGGCTCATGACTGCGGATCTGGCCCCGGGGGCACGGAGGGCAAAAAGTCCCATAAGTGAGTAAGGCACAAGAGGGTCTAAAGTTTGACAGAATGCATAGTAATTCATGTGACAATTTCCAGGCAAAAAGCGTGATTTCTAGGTTTGACTCAGAGTTTTAGAATCAGTGTAAATTTCAGTTTAGACCTGGCGGACTTGCACAAACTCAGTGAAAAGAAAAGACCGCCAAGGCAAATTAAATGAACAAGATTTTCCATAAATCATATACAAAATGTTTGGGATAAGTTATTTGAAACTATATGTACTTATTGCATAATTCATCATTCATTTAGACAATGGCTTAAGTCCAATCAAATTATCAACAATGCTAGAAAACAATGATTTAGAAAGTATGACACTTTCAATGTAATGACAGTGGCAAATAAAAGCAGGAACAACTAAGGATAGAAAGTACGCTGGCTGGTAAAAGGTGTTTGGGGCTTACCTCTCTCCCTCCCTCCCACATATAAAGCAAAGACGCTTTTCACATACCTCCTGCAATCCACTCGGCTGCAGCAGAATCCCAGGTTGTTCTGGAAAAAAAAAACAGCACAGATATGGCACAACACCCACCTTAACCTCCGCAAGCACCAGTAGACTACTTCCAAGAGGTCAATTGATAAAAACAGCTTGTCACATTGTTGGTCCGCCTTAAAGTAGCTTCTGTCTGAAATTGCCCCCCACTCGGCCTGTTATGCTGCACATCTTCCCTCTGTGCATCCTCGCTCAACCCCTTACTTCAGCTAACAATGGAGCAATTTACAGAAATCTATCATCTTTTCTAGCTTATAGATGCACCTACACACACACACACACACACACACACACACACACACACACACTGACACATACTGTATACTCAATATAAACCTGGAATTATGGCAAGAGGGGTTTTCTAAAGTAAAAAAACAACGTTTCAACCATGGTGGTTGTTCCTCAGACAAATGGTGGACACATTTGATAAAGGGATATACAAAGACCTTACAATGACCCAATAACCACCATGTGACTTCAGTTAGTTTGATTAGGTCTAGAAAGCCTAATAGCCCCACTCATGACTCAATTAAGAGAACACTTTCGTACAGGTTTTTATCAGACTTAAACATCTCAAAAAAATGTTGTTAAACTTAAAAATATCCTCAAAGGAGTACATAACATTGCTATCCACAAAAAAAGAAAACAAAAAGAAAATGAAAAAATAAACAGTGGAAGGAACAGAATATTTGCTGTGTGTGTGTGTGTGTGTGTGTGTGTGTGTGTGTGTGTGTGTGTGTGTGTGTGTGTGTGTGACATTCTGTGGACACGGCAGGGAAATGAATTTGTGCTACTATTTCCATGATGTTGATCATGTTTTACATATCCCTTTTAAGCACCTTATTACTTCATATAAACACAACTCACTGCCCACTGTGACGCAGGCCCAGTTTTGTTGGTACAGACAGGCTAATGCTTTAGGGAAAGTGAATTTGGAGACACTTTAAATGGCCTGTCCTCTCGCTGGCAACTCTCAAAGGATGAGGCTGGCCTTTTGCCACACTGCTCTCTCGCTCCAATATAGAAGGAAGCTAACAGGAAAGAAGGAAGAACCTCGCCTAAGGCTGTGCTCAAATTACACATGACACGTCAACAGCAGAGAAGGAAAGCAGTCAAGAAAATTAGCAGCTAAAGAGGACAGGGGAGAGGATCAGGAGTGACAGTGGATTGAGTTTAAAATTCCCCCTGGATCCTCTATTCCTCTCTGCTTTGCTTACCACTGGCTGCCCTACTTCTCCCTTCTTTATTTTTGCCTGGCAGACTACAGCTCAGCTAGCTCCTGCTGTCCAACTCTGTCCTTATTTCTGTCATTTCTTCTTGTCTCGGTTACAGACTCCAGTGTGTGAATATTTTGTCAGACTGCCTCTGCACTTCGTTCTCTGCCCTGGCTGTACAAATATGTCAAATCTGTGACAGAAATGCCTTTTCTTATCTTTTTAATACTGATAATGTATGTATACTCTCTTTGTTGATCCCTAATGGGGAAATTACAATTTACACTCTGTTTGTGAGAACACACTACGCACAGCCCTGAAATACACACACACACAAACACACACACAGGCTCAGGTGCTCAGGTCCTATACTGTACAGGCACCATTGGAGTGATGTCAGAGTGAGTGTCAACCTTTGATAACATGCATCATCCTGCAGTAAAAGTGTTGTGCTGACTTTGTCAGAGACCACAGCAACAGATGGCTTCATGAACACTGGCTTTAACGTCTGCCATGGGCAATTTTAGACCCTTTTTCCTCTCAGTCCCCCGAAAAATCTGAATATTAAAAAACTTTAGTAAATATTAGTGCTTTAATTTAGAGTTTGCGAACTTGTGACAGAGGACAAACAATTACAGGTTGAAAGAGCTTAAAACATCTTTAATATCCTGGGTCGCTGTAGCCAATTCTACGCACCTTTAACCCAATCAAGGAAAGGGTTAACAGAAACATAGTCTTGGCCAACCAGAGGAAGTTGCGCCAGACTCCCGTCTTTGGCTGAGTCTCTATCTGATCTGTCAGAGGGAGAGCAGGAGTGCAGTTGTGAAGTTTAACGTTGCTAGTCCCCAGAGAAGAAGTTGGTAATTTCATGGTGCAGATTAGAACTAAATTGAAACGTAAGCAACTAAAATTGCTGAATGTTAGAACATTGTGTAAAATTGGTTGTTATTACGGTGACTTATAAAGTGTCAGGTTTAGTTCCATCATAGTTTTTAGAGTGTCTAGCTCAGAGATTATTGGCCACTGAAATTACTGATTTAGCGGGGGGTTAACACTTTTGCAAGGCAATGTTTCTGTGTGACATTCATTAGGGACTCAGCCCCCTTAAAGGTCAGATCCTAGAATCTCCCCTGACGCCTGCCTTTTTCTGAGTCAGAGCACCGATGTAACAGTGTGCACATTTGCCAGATCTGAATCACATCGCTTCACACTGTCCTCTGAGATATTCCACTTGGTTGCCTGTGAAAGCTTTAGTCACTTGTCAGCGAAGTGCAAAGCTCAAATGAATTCACCTTAAACTCCTTGAGACTTTTTCTGCTCAGGTCAGCGTTAAATGAAACACAAATTAATCTACAATACTGTAGGCTGCCCTCTGCCAAATGATGAATTTGTACTGAACTGTGAAGTGTAATGAGCCTTTGTTGTAAAGCGCCATAAATGTGATAAACGTTCATTTTGTATCAGTCTATTTATGTAACACAACACTGATTCAGCCTTGACTTAATGAAAATTTTAATTGGGATCCAGTCTTTCTGAAAAGAAGCATCTGGTGTGCAAAAACAAAAAACTGATGGCTGTGTACCGGCTGTATTATGGAGAAATACAATAATGCAGAAGACATGCCTATAACATTTACTGAAACAACAAATATTTATGATCCTGTCAGAGAGTGAATAAGATAGATTGATTGAAGATTTGTAGCTTTATTCGTGGCATGGCTGTATGAGTGGCAACGTCAGTCAGTCAGTTGCACCACATCCAGACTGAAATATGTTACCATTTGATGGCTTGCCATTCAATTTCCGGCATTCATATTTCCCAGATGACTAATAATTTCCTAATGACTAAAAATATACATACCGCCTGCGCCACCATGAGGACATTTACACTTTTGTGTGAAAAGTCTATCCAAGGTCAACGATTCAAGGTTCTTTTTTGTCTTCTGCACAACAATAACAAATATAGTTATTGGCAATGAGATTCTTAGGCCTCAGGCACCTTTATATGGATTTCTTCCTGCAGTGCTGGGTGTAGAGCTCCCCCATGGATGGCAGTTCAGTCCTGGTATGTCCCCTGTGTATCCATGTCTGATGGATTGTCTTGATATTTGGTACAGACTTATATCCCTCTCAGGATGAAAAATGATCACTTTGGTGATCACTTCCCTTTGTCTCTCGCATCATCATCATCACCACCATCAAAACTCCTACTTCAGATTTAATTTCATGTTGGAACAGTGATTTCCAACTTCTGGATCAGGAAACCCACATGAGCAAACAGGACGATTACCAGGATAGGACACAAGAAAAAACAAAAATCATATAAAAATGTTTGGTTTTTCTGACTTTTCTCTGATATTTATTTCTCTGTAAAATACTGTATAGTTCTACCTCTGTACACCTCTAAAAATTAAGATGAAACAGCCAGCACCTTACAGGTGAACTGCCCACACTTCCAACTCAAGGGACCACAACTATAAAGGAGTAAAATGCAAAAAAAAAAAAAAAAAAGAAAGTTAGGAGCCACAGTTTTAGGGTAACATAATTACAAAGCAGATATATATGTTTACCATTGTTTGAATAGAATTCCCCAAACTATCCAGTGTAGCTAGCCACTAAGCCTTTAAAGGTCTTTTGTGGTGGGCACAGTTAAAAAACAACCTTATCATCTCACTAATTAGCATCTGAAGATGAGAAGTTTCTCCGTACTGTGTGTACCTTGCTTTTCCCCACACACCTTCCTCTGTGCAACTTTCTGCTGTTGCTATGGAGTAATTAGGCATAAGGGACATCTCACTGTCTTGCAAAACATGTCATATTCATAATCCTTCACATGACTTGCAGCTGACCGCAACACATGTATTTAACACTGGCCCATGGGGTTAAGTATCTGAAGGAGACTGGGGGGGGGGTGGATAATACATTCGCAACAGGGTTAGGTTCTCCCAAGGTTGTGTGTGTGTATATGTGCGCGGGTAAATGTGCCTGCGTGAGAGAAAACAGAAATAATTGAGACACAGATGTTTTATCGTGTCCGCGTAGCCACACATTCACACACATGGTCTGTGCTTGGCAACGCAGTAGTTATTAATGTCATCATTAGTGAATCTTAGAGGCCTGTATGTCCTAACCTCCCTGCAGTTGGGAGAGGCTAATTATCTCACCGAACAGCAAGATAAAGGACAGGCATGCGCGCACACACAAGCGCACACAAACACACAAATTCCAGTTGCTGAGTCAAATTCACACTGATATACCTACATTTACATATAAATAAGACAAACACCGTACCTGGGGATAGATTTTGCATCTCATAACCAACTCGCGCACATAAACAAACACCTGAAGACACACTCAACATTAACAAAAAAAGTCACTTTGTTATGAGTAAAGAAGTCGGCCAAAAGATGTGCCTTGTTAGCATAAGCTGTCACGATAGATTTCGGCACTGAGAAGACCAGGGGACTCCACAGAGATAGTGCCGCTCTGTCAATGTGTCGGCGCTTTCTTCTACCAAGAATCTTAACTTCACGCTTGTCACACTTAATGCTAATATGAGTGAAACCTCATTCTGTCAAAAGCTGTTAGTTGACGTGATTATTATTTCTGGCAAGAAAGAAAAAAACAGTGTAAGGGATATGTTGTTTATCTTCAGCTAACAAAATATAGTAGGAGAGTATAGTCTCCGTGTTTCAATTATGAATATGCAGTAGCAGGAACTGCACCATCTGTGCTTGTCTGCTTCAGTTACCAGACGAAAGAAAGTGACACCCGTTCGTATTCCAGATTCGAACCACGATCAGACGTTTGCGCACGTCTTAGCTTAGAGGTTTGTCAGCAGAGTCGGCCAAATAAACACTGAGTCATTTACTTGTGTGCAAACATGCTCTTAAAGGCAAAATAATCTTTTCTCCATGTGCATCAGATTCTCTTTTATATTACTTTTTCTATATTCCTCTTTTCTGTGGAATGATAGTCCTAGTCATTAATGATTTGATCCCTACTATGTGGTATGAAGAAAGCAAGATGTACACATGAACTGGATCATGATGCGTTATAATCACCGTGTATTGAGATTACACAGGCCCCCATGGAGTTTTGTGGTAGTACCTCTGGGTGCTAGTCAATATGGAAGTGGGATTTCTGTGCATATTGATGAGGTTACCATTCCGTTGTGTCCCATTGGCATAGTTACGGTTGTTTATTTCCATTCTAGTCTCACACAAGGAAATTGATGAGTCAACCTCTTGGCTAATTCTTGACAACGATTAATTGAGTCCTTTGCTTTTGTGTGTGTGTGTGTGTGTGTGTGTGTGTGTGTGTGTGTGTGCAGGCATTCATAAATGGCTCTGAGTGGCTGTGTGTAGTTGAGTGTGTGGAACAATACTTACTTGGCATAAACATGTATCACCTGGCTTTAACATGCAGCGGTTGTCTGATTTTGTTGAATAATTATTTAGCATTTTCATGACCTTGCTCAAATGGCAAATCAAATTTTCTAAGTCTAAAATTAATCCCAGATATTTTAACTGCTGTCTGTATTTCTACAGTTGATCCTACATGTGCGTTTTGTAGAATCTTTATTCTGTTCTTTACTGTTAAAATGTAAAAGTACCCAGAAGCTTCTTTTCCATTCTACATATCAACACCAGAGAATGTAACGTTAGTGGTTTTACGTTGTGAAACGGTTGCAGTTTGGTTAGGTTTAGGCATCAAATTAACCTGTGACAGCTCTCTCATATTAACATGCAGGTTGGCTACATGACAAATATTATATCTACAGGTTAAATACTGTGATTTACACCTTCATCTATTTGCATAATAACAGTTTTTACCTTTTAACTTTTGGCACACACCTTGATGCCTTTCACTCTTTCATGTTAGCGCTCCTCAATGTCATGAACAGCATATTGTATTACAGGCCTGACTGCAGAAACGCCTATTTGACACGTTATTTCACATTGAGAAAAACTTTGATTTAGCTGAAATTGTTTAATTTAAATTGTGCTAAAAAAAGGTTGCACTTCATTGTAGTAATATTACAGTAGTTTCTATCTATACTTACACTGTACATATCTCTCTATGTTGCTTGTCTAAAGGTATGCTTGTACTGTTTGACCATATACCAAAGTTCATTCCAAAGTAATAGTAAGCAATGAGGTACAATTGATTAAATTCTGCACATAGCTAGTCATGTGTTGCAGTGGAGCTTTACAGTAACTTTGCTTCGGTGGATGTAAAGTGAAATCCAGAAACGCACTCTACCCAGGTGTGATATGCCCATGTTGATTGTATAAATGCTATCTCTGTAGGCAGTCAGTTTGCATATAGTTGCTTTTAAACGTGTAGTTAATATGGTTTTATGTGACCACACTCTGTATTTCAGTGCAGAGTGAAAACAGGGTCATATATTGGATGTCCTCTTACACTGGATCAATGTAGCTTGTTTAACCTTTGTTTGACTTTTTTCCAAGTAGCCGTCCCTGTGGCTCTGGTCTTTATCCACTTTGTGAAGTGGTGTTGTGATCATTCTTGCACACATTAGGTCACTTAACCCCCCGCTGTCTTTCTGCGTCACTCTGACTCACTGTGGACCCCATGCTTATGAGCTGAGGCTTGTCATAGGCAGGAATGGCTGGGGCTCAGCTTGGCAATGTTCCATCAACATGAAAACACACACACACACACACACACACACACACACACACACACATCCTAGCCCTAAAGAGCAGGCGTCTGTTTCAGCCAGATGTGAGCCATCAGTAGAGAAACACACAATCATATGCACACTCACAATGAGACATATTCACAATTATTGCATTTATATCATGCAAGAGTGTGCATTAATACATAATCACACATACACACAGCAGTCCGTCCTACAAGCCCCAGAGGAGTGGAACATATGTTTTTCCCCTCACCACTGGGGAGTGTGGCGATGCAGGGGGGTAATGTTTATGAGAGAGCCTCATTAATATGACAAAACAAGGCTGGCTGAGGGATTTACTGCACACACTGGTGCTGCCATCATCTGTCAGTGTTTCTTATCGCCATCTTTACTGCTGTTAGCATCGCTGTTAACATTCCACCAATCCTAAAGCCCAGTGATTAATCATCGTCTTTATACGTGTTCATTTGTGTATTCTGTACCTGTGCCCAGTGGTGGAGGAAGTACTCCGACCCTTTAAGATGCCCTAGAACCTATTTCTGAAGCAGTTTCTTGCTACTTATAATCACAACTACAGTACACGATACAGTTTTCTGTAAAAGATAGAGAGGTTTTGTTCATTTAAGATAAACATTTAGTTAAATGTGTTTTTTGTGTGTTCTTCTCACTGGTTTGAAGTGGGCAAAGCATAGTTGGAAATGGGTGACGTCACCTTCTTCACTGTACCAATCACAGTTTAGCAACGTAAAAGTAGCAATACCACAATGTATAAATACTCTGTTACACATGAAAAATGTCATGCATTGAGAATTGTACCCATGTAAAATTACATAAATAGCCAGTTGTTATGTTGTATTAGTGTTTTCTTACCAGCTACCATTGAGGAGCTAATTTTAGCTAGTTAATGTACAGTTTGTTTCTCTGATGTACTGTATGTATACTCATGAATCATGTTTTAAAAGGCTTATTATATGTTTTGTATGTAAGATTGTAATCTTCAGATAAATGTAATGGATTAAATAGTGAAATGACACTGAAATTACTCTGAAATGTAATGGAGTCACAGTTAGTCAAAGTAGCATGAAATGGAAATGCTATAAGTTAACTACTATAAATTGTGCTCAAATGTATTTATTTACTACCATCACTGCCTCTGTCCACTTTATTTGTCACTTTAGCATTTTTATTCAATTTTTTTATTTTTTATTTGTTTGTTAAACTATTTAACTGTGCTTCTGTTTTTGTGTAGATGATCAAAAACAAATGCTTTCCTGCGTTTTTGAACTTGTGACAGGGAGAGATAAGGCAGTGAGGAAATCCATTCTGCGTGGGCTCAGCCTCCCAACAGTCTCTCTCTTTGTTGTACATTCTCTATCTCCAGCCGACCACATGTTTGAGAGATATTTACAGCTTCTTTTAATAGGATAATTTCACTGTCATTACCATACTGACCGGCTAATCCTTTAAACCACATACTCCTCTCCGCCCCCTCTTCTCTTAAAACATAGCAATACTTTGAATTTGCCATTCAACGCTAAAAACTGTATTAGTCTGTCTACTCGTCATCCATCACCGGTTGTCAGTCATTGAATTGAAAGATTGATTATGCAATCTGTTGCCTTCTCCCCACCAGAGAGTATTGATCAAAGCATTTTAATGTGATGAATGGTGTGTTTTTTTTATCCTGTGTGACATAACACAAATTACTGCGGATTAATTAATTAGTGCAGTTAAGTGCGCTTGGAGAACTGTGCATATTGTAGATCAATAGAGCCAGGGGATTATTTTATAGCAACACAATCAAAGCCACCCATTGGGTCAGGTCAGACAGTGTATTATGCAAAGCCCATTGTGACCACTGGTTACCAAACTAATTAATCTCTGGCAGTGAACTCCTGCCATTAACCGTCCATACTTAACAATCATCTGATAGGCTGCAGTAACAGTAGTAAATATCTTACTCCTTCCGAAAAATTGCACTTTTGAGCAATGCGCCCAGTCTATTGTCAGGGAGACAGTTAAACTCCTACTCCTGTATGATGGAGAATCAAAGACACATTTACTCTTATAAACTTGTTGAGTTTGTAATGATTTGGCAAAATGCAACACAGAATAGTAATTACACACAAAGAATCAAGCTCTTGCACATGTTGCATGCTCACATTTCCTAATACACAAAGGTACAATCAAGACTGATGGGAATTTTCATTAGTTTTACAGGTATTGGTCGTGACAAAATGTAAAATAAAAATAGAAAAAATAACATTTTACCTGATGGAGTTTAAGGACAAGACAGAGGATCACATGGTGTAATACAGTTCATCTTGAGGGGGATATGATTGATGATTTTTTAGAAATTACACTCAAAACCACAAATGTCAATGTCATGGTGGCACTGTAGTCAAAGTCAAAAATACCTTGTCATTCAATACCCATTTTTAATGCCTAGTAAATTTCATCAGTGTCAGTGAGCCAATAAGCACGCAGCATGCTTCTACCAAGATCTAATGTTTGTGATTGGTTGTCTAACGTTACACATCGCGGAGGCAGGCAGGAAAAACTCAACGTTATGCAGAGAGACGGGGCTCACTTAGTAGGTGCCAAAAAATAAAATTAAAGATTTCTGCTGTAAGAATTTTGTAGTTTTTCTGTGTTTTAGTAAATTGGTATTAAAAAATATCGCTTAGGAACCGGTATTGAAGTCACTGTATTGGTATTGGAACCAGTATTGGACATTTGTGAACGATACCCAGCCCTAGCGAAGTCTAATCTAACTGATAAATTAATCAAACTGTTCCTTATTTCCCTCATGCACCAAGGAAAGAGGATCATCTGCCTTAAAAGCAGTTACCTTTTATGCAGATGAGACTATTCTAATCTAATCTCATCTTTCCTCCCCTCTGTTTTCCCTTCATGTCTGCAGGGCTGTGGTGCATATTCAAGTCAACGATGTGAATGAGTTTGCCCCGGTGTTTCGGGAGCCTCAGTACCGAGCCGCGGTGACGGAGGGCAAGATTTATGACAGCATCCTGCAGGTGGAGGCCACTGACCAGGACTGCTCCCCACAGTACAGCCAGATCTGTAACTACCAGATAACCACCACCAATACACCCTTCGCCATAGATCGCAACGGTGAGTAGAAGACAGGAAAATATAGGTATACATGTTGAAAGCGTCCAGAGGGATGCACAGTTTTGTAATACCAGGGATTCTCATTGAAAAAGCCCTACGATATGTCAGTACTTGTCACAAAGAAACCCTGTCATTTCACCTAAACCTATCAACTGTGTGTAACCTTAAGTACATTGAAGTTTTATCTTGTGAAATGTCTGTTGGTGTACAGTACCCACTTTGCCCAGTAAGCCATTGGTCACCCCAAATCAGATCACAGAAGTCTAAGCACAAACAAACATGACAGGTAGAGATAAATGCTGATGAAAATACATAGACACTTCTACCTAAAAAGAAACTAAAACTATAAATACCTTTACAAATGGACTTGACTCTCCTGAGTTGCTACTTGCATTGTAAGTTAGTTTCCTGTTTATTTCAAATTAAGATTATGTCACACAAATACAGATGTAATGTGTGTGTGAGAGAGACACCCACACAAATCTGTTAAAAGACTCCAATATTTTCTCCAATATCATATCCTCTGCTGACCTTCTGGACCTTACTAGTTTGATGGGGGACACACTGAGCTTTGCCATTGGTATTATAACGTTCATATTTCTGAATAGTCCATAGATTCTCCTTTTTTAGTTTCAACACTCTTGTCGGATAGCCCCTACAAAGTCAAGTAGGATAAAATGTATTCCTTGAGTGCACACTTTCAATTCCGATTCAAACTATTTGATTTTTCCCCTGTTAGACAAGCTATTTAATACAACTTGCTCTAGTGGCTCTTCTAAACAATCTGCATGTACTTTCTGTTTCGGTTTTTAGGAGACATTCAGTAGATGCAAGAGGCGTTACTGTGAGGTGTTTGTTGCTGCCAAGCGTTTCCCACTGCTGAGGTGTTGCATTTAAAAGGTTGATTGGGTGAGGTTAGGGCCAAACAGCATTGCAAATGATACAGGAGGGAGGCTGCTGCCAGAGTGCTCTTTTTCCTCTCTCCGCATTTGAAGAGGTCTTGCTCAGCCATTGACCACTGAGGAAAAGGCTTTGAGAGCTCTTGAACTCAAGAGCACCTGAGAGAGAGATGATGGAGGAAGGAAAGGAGGAGTTGGCTGTGTGGGCAAGAGTAAGTGCTATAAGAGGATCAGCAAGAGAAGTAGAAAGAAAACTGTATTGGGGATAAACAAAACTAAAAGAATAGAGTTGGTGATATTCTATATTTTGCTTATTGTCAAGGAATCCTGAAAAGATCAATAGCAATAATGAATTGATCTTATTTGGAAGTAATCCTTTTGCCAAAGCCAGATTTTTCTAATTCATCTCTGGCAAAGATCTCCATTGTTATATAAAAACTTTTAAAAACAACATGTGAGTAACATTTGCTAATACAGTGCACAGCTGTTATTGGAAATTCCTGGAAAAATTAAACTATGTATGGTGGCCACAGAGCTACTAACATGGCTAATAGTAAGTATTAAAAAAACATTTATTAAGCTGTCTTTTTTACACAGTGTCTTATGACAAGTGCATACAAATGTGAATCCATAATATCCCTGTGCAGTATCCTAGTGATCAGGCACTATCAAAGTCCCGCCCATACACCCACCGGACCAATCGTGAGTCAATCACAGCTGCCAATTGTTGCGTCCCCAAACCCTGAGTACAACCATGTATGGGTCAAGGTGCATGCAAGGTGAATTATGTGTTTTCTGCGATGGAAGATTGGCTGAGTTTCTATTGTTCTCTTGATGTTAATGACGAGGTCGCTCCACCGTTTTGTGCCCAGGACAGTAAACAGTTCTCGATCAGTCACTAAAAAACTGAATCTGTGTATTTGTGACCTCTGACCTCAACAGGAGCAATGCCCAAACAGGGTAGGGAAGTCAGAGAAAATTAAGAGATGGACTAACTAAGTGTTGGTTTTGGTCTATTGTTAACAATAGGAGTAATAACCTACCTATAATGCATTAATGACCATCAGGGCTTAGCAGCATTCGGAAAGACATGTGCTCTGGTAATATTGGTTAGTAATTATATAATGATGATAGAGGGAATTCATAAAGACAGATGCAAATGTGGTTTGAGTGTGTGTGTGTGTGTGTGTGTGTGTGTGTGTGTGTGTGTGTGTGTGTGTGTGTGTGTGTGTGTGGTAGAGAGGCAAATGGAGTGAGCAAGATGGAGGATAAAGTAGTCATTTTATTTTGCTGGCCACTCTTGCCAGCAGTCACAGCACGCACAGCCTGCTGACACGGATACGTTGATATAGTTATTGAAGGAGCGGTAATAGGAACCTCCATAGGTGTGAGGGTGTGTGCATACTTGAAAAAAAGAGAGCGTGCCGCACAAAAGATGAGACAGCAAACATTAAATGGATGAGGCTGAAAAATAGTAAAACAATGATGTGCATTGAAATGGAATGCAATGGTTTGAAAGGGGAGAATGAGGAGGGAAGGGATTCTAAACAAGTTCAGAGGGAGACAGAGAAATGGCGATGAGGACGAAAAGATTAATATTGCTGTCCTCATATGAATTACAGCTAATCCTCCCACTTGCACACTCATATTCAAATATTCCTCTGCACCTCTCTCCCCACAATACAGAAACCTCAATTAGAATCCGGGCTGTAATATAATGTAATGTAATAAAAGTTGCAATAACTCATTCTAGCTACGCTTCAACTCACAGCCAATAAGTGCCAACATTGCATCTTTTCAATGCTCTTGACACCCCAAAAGTGTTCTCAGTCAGGTGGCCACCTCCCTGCCCAGGTCTGGCTGCCTGTATTGCATTGCCATCTGTCTGTAGTGGAAGACTCATCAAATATTAACAGACACATTAGGAGCACAAGATCTCCCTTCATGCACTCTGATCAGCATGAGAAAAGACTCTGGTTTGGTAAATGGGTTACAGTTACCAACAAGGCAGCAGATTCCAGGTCACTGAATGTGGTCTGGGTGCTGATTGTACTGATGATAAGTAACTCATTTGTTTCTTTAAAGGTGCTGTGTGCAGAATGACTTGGGCTTGTCATGAATGTGAATATTTCAGACTGGATAAATATAAAAGTAAAAGACAAAATGACATTGATAGAAATTACTTTTGACTTCTATCGTGACCCAAACTAAAAATAGAAGAATCCTCAAGGCTGTAACCAGCAGAATATTCTGAGAAAAACCACACATTGACACCAGTATTTTAAAGACTTATTTTAAAAAAAAATGTTTAAATGACAGACACATTTTAATTAAATTGTGAATTTGAATTAATGATTTGTTTTAGGTGCCAAGGGTCCATCTAAAATTGATTAATGTTAAAAGAATGATTCAGAGATTTAGCACTGCAATCCTATACCACTGGTACTCTAGATAGTTTAAGAAAAAGGATCAAAATCGATGCATCGCTTTGTCAAAATCTGGGACCTACATCGCCAACACTGCAACTCAGCTACTGTCAGTTAAAGGCAAACTTTGCTGATTTCAATCCAGTTTTGCTTCAGCTTTGTGGGGAGCAATGTGTTTAGAGGAATGTTGTGTGGCTTCTCTAAGTGGCCCCAGTGCGTGGAGGTTGAATCAACCAAAGTCTGCTAAAATCTGCCAGATGAAGCAAAACTACTTTGCTCAGCTCCCTCAGGAGATACTAAATACTTTACATACCTCTTTTCACGGATACAGTAGTACTCGCCAACACCGGTAACCAGACAGCAATGTGTTAAATCACTTTTAATGTAAAATATTTTTGGGAAAAGTAACACCGCAGAGGTGGAGGAATGACAAATACCAATATCTTGAGTACATCAGAAAGCAACAAAAACGTTGTCTTTATTTTGAGCAACATTATCACCAATCAAACCACTTGTGAGAGATAGAAGCTACCTGTCATCCAACCATGATCTCATTTGTCACAGTAATTATATTAAGGCATCACAGTTAATTTCTCAATGATTTGTAATGATGCTAAAATCAACTATCCATTATTCCTTTAAGCAAACAGTTACACACACACACACACACACACACAAACACACACACCCACACATTCCTCAAGGCAGTTTAAAGTGTGTACTTAACTTTCAAACTGTCTGTAGTTATATCGTCTAAATGTGTCAGTAAACAGAAGAGAAGTCATCAGACTGAAGTATAGCTACATTAAGAATACATTTGAATGTCGAGAGTAATGATACATGTGGAATTATATCTGTTGCACATTTCTTATGACTACAGTAAAATAATGCACATTTAGTTGTAAAAGCTCACCAAGCTGTTTTACGACTCCATAAAGTCTGTCTCCAAATCTCTGGTGACAGAGTAACTCCAGCCTGTTTCTAAGTCACAACATTATGCACACATTTTTTTCATAATAACTTCCTGAAACACTTCACAAATTCCACTAAACATCATGTTCTGAACGATTGGCCTTATTATTATTACTATTTTCCTACTGTGTCATGCCAACATCTTCTCTGACAAAGGCCTATTGTTGCTGATAAGAACCATCCTAATACCTTGTAATGACATTATCATATCATTATTATTATCATTATCATATTGCCTAAATTACTTACAGTTTTTTTCACTGAAACTAAATACTGGAATACAGAAACCAAAACTTCACAGAATATTTGCTTTGTTTAGAGGTAGTTTGACACACCGATAACAACTGAACTTCTACTCACACGACACACTATAAAGACAATTTTGTTAAGTGACATCATTTCAGCTGATTTTGAACTATTGAGGTCTTCAGTGCATCCAACGGGTCGGGGCAAAATGTTGTCATTGTGAGACACATGAAGGGAACTGAATTTAGTTTTTACCGCATTCTAACAAAAAAAAAGCTATTCTGGGTTGAATTTGACCTTAAACCTCTTTTCTCCACACAAGGTAACATCCGTAACACTGAGAAGCTAAGCTACGACCGGCAGCAGCTGTACAAGATCCAGGTCACGACCTGGGACTGCGGCCAGAAGAGAGCCTTGCACAGCGTCCCTGTCCACATTGACGTCAAGCCTGTCTGCAAGCCTGGCTGGCAAGGTGGGCAATCACCACATACAATATATGTGCAATGATTTCAGGCAGATCTGAGCAGTGTTTATGCATCCACAACCAGAGATACAATTATTTTGCTTAGATTATTTTGCTTTGTCTGTGTGCCTGACTGTACGGACCAAATCACAATACAAAAATCTCTTTTGTGTAGACAAATGGCAGTTGATTTGTATTGCGGAGATATGTGTATCGCCAATCGTGTTTTATTTCTGTTGTCATTTTCAAGCGTTTAAAGATATAGGGCCCCATCTTGCAACGCAGTTGACTTTTCCCTCAACAGACTCACGTTGGTGAATGTGGAATGTGGGAATGTACTCGCGCTCCCGGGGCCAGTTCATCCTAATGTCAAATGTTCCCTAGTGCTGTTTTGCAGTTTCAGAAAACAATTCCGAGTATAAAGTCAGTGGCACGTTATTCAGATGCTATTTTAAGGGCGCATGCTTGGCCGTAATGTAGAGTGTGCACACCATGCACACACTTCTCTCACCTCACAGACCCAATGGTTCCCATTCTTGCAAACCATATATAAACACAAAGAAAAATATGTCCTTATTTTACACATATCCATGAATCGTGGATATGTTGAGGATATAAATGAGGAACTATTAGAAGACTTAAAGCGATGTGATGTTGAACTGCATGTGCCAATGCCGCTTAACCCAAATGCCCCAGCAGCAGCAGCAGCCCGAGAAAGGAGAGACAGAAGAGCTGCATCTTCTATAGTGAGGTAATCTTGGTCTAATGTCAGACTTCATTGCAAAAATATCTCCATGCATTCATAACCTCGTGATTCAGTAAGAGTGAGGCCAAAACATCGGAAAATGTGTTTTTGTGACATTTCCTTATTCACTTTTTGTCAAAAAGAAAATTCAAAAGCAAACCTTGGTCTCCTTGTCTGTGAACCACTCCTGGTGTGCGCCCATGGGTGTATTGAGAGCGTGCGCCTAGAAAATCCACTATTATAATAGCAATCCGCCATGAAACAAGCACATCTGCTTTTAAGGGGAATGTGAAATAACGCTCTGATTGGTATGTTGCAAGTTACAACCAAACTACACCTATGAGTAATGTAGCTACTTCAGACCCAACCATTCTATATTTATATAACATAATATAGTACAGTATAATAGCAACAGCGCCAAGATCTTCCCCCAAAACTACTTGCATTTGGCATTTGATACTTTGGTTTCAGATTGTTAAAATAGGGCCCTTAGAGTTAAACACGGTCCTCGACCTATCTGATGTTTCTGCTGTGTTTATTGTTAGTACTGTGTACGTTTTGCTAGTAGCTTTGATAATCAAATCTAGTGTTACAAAGGGCAACATCTTACCACCGGTTTTGTCTGGCTCAACGGATTTACATTGCTGGGATGAAGCCTGATATGCGGCCCACACTGTCACGTGCCGGATGTCCCTCCCCTCTTGTTATCTCCTTTGCCTATCCCCTATCCCAGGATAGATAGGTGGTGTACCCAGACCGTAGTCCTCTCACTCTTAGTGTTGGGAAAGTGTTGAGATATTAAAGCATCAAACCAAATTTTAGATGAATGAGATGTGAGTATATCCAGTTAGTCCCTGTTTGCTCAGCGCAGTTAAATTGTATGTACGGAACCTAGGGGTTTTATTCTCTGTTGTATTATGTGAACAAACATTGTGATTGTTTTTATTGTACATCATGTGCACAAGGATGAAGCCTGAAATAATAGCTGTGTGTTCTCTTTATGCTCACAGAAACACAATAGTGATGGTTTGCATGTCATTACTTAAGTGTTTGTGCTTACGTCTGAATGTTTGGTACTCGTCTGTGTACCTAATTTTTCTCCATTTTGTGCTTATCATACCAGTCTCTCCTCCCTCTCTTTGCCTTTACTGAGCCCCTCTCTCTCTCTCTATCTCTCTCTCTCTCTGTCTCTCTCTCCTTTTTTTCTCTGAGGAATTGGCCTGTCAAATTTAGCTGGTGTGATCAAAAGCACTTTACTAAGAACACCTTGACACAGCCAACGTGGCTCTTAACACATCAGAAAGCAGTCATGGCAGCCTTAACAAGGCCAAGAGTAATGCAAAGACAAGTGGCTGCGGTGAGTGCTAAAACAACACAAACATTCTGGATAACTTCAGATGCAATTTACACTTGTCAGAAAGGGCAGCAACTCGCAATGAAAGACGAACACATGCAGGGTTAGGCTTGACATGTGACCATGTGCAATCTTTGTTGTTCTGTCATTAACAAGGTGATTCATGTGCTGGATGTCTTTGGCTCAGTGGCAGCCACTGAACCCTGCAAAAACTGTTATTTGGCTCATGTTCAAACTCCCAATCTATGTTTTCTCAAAACATGTGCAACACATGCCTGTGGTTTTAAGATAAATGTAAATGTTTCTGAACCAAGGCAGAAATGTTGTAGCCCAAGGTCGGGATCTTAAAACAAGACAGGAAAAGCCAAATCAATTAATTTTGCATCAAAAAAATAAATGTTTCAAGGAATGTCTTGAATATCTTAACATTAGTAGGGTCTAGCCTAAATAATTTCTGAATATGGGTACTTTTTGCAGTGAATAACAGCTCTAATTTTAAGATTCTGTGGAAGTAAGGTCACCAAATCAAACAACGAAAAAGAAAGTGATAGTAAAAAAAAGTGTTAGCCTTTGTTCTCAATTTCAAAATGAGTACATGTAAGTAGTACAAAGTCACTGTGGCAGCACTTGGCAGCATGCTGTGCAGTGGGGTTTTTATCTGCCTAATGCCAAGGGGCAACGTTTTAAACAAATGTCAGGATGTACAATGAAAACTTGCAGAAACTACTGAACAAAAGAGAGTAGGCTAAGATATTTGCACATAGTTGTTGACACAGTTCAATCCGAATATTTCTCATATGAAAAACACTCCAACTTTTGAGATGAACATACTCTGCACACAGAGTTACTGTGGGAGTATGTGTTGATCCAATGTCTATAATCAACGCATATGCATTCACACACAAATGAACATACTGTGTCACAGTGTCTGTGGGTGTACAGAGTGACATTACATAACTCCCTCTCCAGGCTCTCAGTGTTAATCCTGTCTTTGAAGCCTGTTTGCAATATTTTTTTGTGAGTGCATTTTTTTAAATTAGGATTTTCAGCATATGATTATGGTGAGAAGATACACATGAATACACCCAAGCACAGATATGCTCTCTCTTGATGAAAGGGCACTCGTCCCTGTGAGCGTTGTTTGGCAGCAGGATGAAGGGATGGATGGAGGGGGGAAAGTAAATGCCATGGCCACAGTTCAGGGGATATTAAATAGGGCTAGTGGTTGTATTAAAGGCGGGCTACTGTGGGAATGTCAAAGACACATACACCCACACACAGGCACACACAATGCACACACACACACACACACACACACACACACACACACACACACACACACACACACACACATACACACACACACACACAAACAAGTAATCTGTCTGTTCAAATTAGCTATAGGCTTTGGCTCTGGACAGTAGGGCTCAGCTGTGTGTCTCTCATGACAAATCACATGTCCTCATTTGTCTTGTGTGAATCTCTTTTTACTGACGGGTAGTGCCTGTTAACCCACAAAAACAAACACACACACACACAGGTTTGTATAGGTGTGTGCATCACCACATTAGCTTTTTTGTTTGAATTTCTATTCTATTATTATGTACTATTATACTATTTTTGCTTGCTTGTTTTCTGTTTGGATCATACTGTATTAACAGACGATTACCATTTGAAGCACTTTGTGACTTTGTTTGTTAAAAGTTTTATATCAAATAAACTTATTAATAAACGTATTATACCTTTCATAAAAAACATAGAATAATCAGGAGCAATTCGGCTTGATTATGAGTACTTTTATTTTTACTTACCTCTACTTTTTACTTAAAGCGGCTAAAAGCCTAATATTTATAATGTGTTAAATGACAATGTGATAGGATGAAAGGTGTCACTTGTAGAAAATTGTTACACACATCTGCAGCTCCTCTCAGCTTTATCAAGCTTATAGCAACTTTTAGCTTAGTTTAGGTTGTCCGGCCACAACTTCAGGATTTGGTTCACTTTCATAGCATAGTTTCTGGCCCAGCAGGCAGCTGTTTTCAGCAAAAAAAGCTCTAAAGATCCACTGTATAGACTTGCTCAGCACCAAACAGTAGACAGACAAAGCAAATAGCTGGGGAACATAGAGAAGTATTTAGCAGCTAGACACTAAACAGAGCTAAATTAGAGTAAATATTGATTTACATTTATCAGCTGGACAGAAAGGTGAAAGGTGATAATATGTCAATGTTGTGTTCAAATTTTTTAGGACTGTATCCATGTGGCCAAAAAAAGCAGTTATTGCAGGTTTTATTTTACAGAATTATGGTTTGCCTGTGTTTGTTACCACTAAACTTGTGTTCTTTTGCACATCTTGAGATGCCCAAATCATCAGTGATGTAGCCTGGGGTCATCTGGTGTTTCTAGTCTTTCAATGTTAAACACCCTTGTCTAGACGACCCAGCCACGGTGAATCAGGCCCAAGTCTAGTTTTGTCTGACCTTCCTCCACAGCACCGCAAAGGAGGGTCTGGCTAGTCTACACAGCATTTCAGGATGGGAGAAAAACATGCTCTTGTTTGTTGAAATTTCTTTAAACCAATCACAATTGTCTTGGGCAGCGCTAGGGCTCGGGCTTGAAACATCTGTACGTTCAAAGGTTGTTTTAGTCATGCAACAGGAAAATAAGATTGGACAGATAGTCTAGCTAGCTGAGAGCTGAATAGAAGTTAACCATACTCCTCAGAAATCCACCGGTGTTTAAATTTTCAACACAAAGGAACCGGATGTGATTGGACATCTGGCTGAAAAGAGTGACATCTGGCTGAAAAGAGTTACATCTGGCGGAATTTCCGGCGGCAACGGAGCAGTCCTGGAAGTGGAATATCATGGATACATACTAATAAGGCCCCAGTAGCATGTGGTCCACAGTTTGTCCCTTTTAATCCACAGCCATCTTGATGTGTCTTACCAGCATCACTGATGTCCCTAATGGTTCCCTTCCTGTTGAGTCCTGCTAAGTAGCTTGAATAGCCTGCATTCAGTTGTTAACTTTAGCACTTGACTCCTTCATCCATTTCTCACAGGGGGTAATGACTGGATTTGATCAAGCAGGACCACTTGTCGTTCTGTTTTGGACATCAGAACTTTTTTTGGCTTGAGTGCAGCCTCTGCAAAGGTGCTTGGGAAATTGAGTTGCTGGTACTTTTTCTTAGACCATATCTTCCTGGACCCATGCACTCTTTTAGCAAAGTCATAGAATGCTGCCAATCACGACACGACTGTTCCAACCAGCACAGTGGTCACATGGAAACCGCATCTTGGCTCTAGGATTGTCACAAAATCTGAGCCCAGTGAGAAGTGTAAAATCAACATGTTTACTTGCTAGTCCACAATAATTTAAAACTTTTCAAACAACTTTCAGCCATCTCCTATCTAGTCTCTTTATCTTCCTCCTCTCCACATAGAAAACATTCACATAAACACACTCACAGGAGTAAAACTAATAATGGAATAACTGGACTGAAGGAGAGATAAACGAGAGAGGGGGGAAGGCCGCTGTTGAAACTCTCCTTTAAATTTGATAGGATGGTTTGTTTCTAAAACCACCTAAAACCGTTTGTTTCTAAAACCACAATAAGACAGTTGGACAGAGATACTGTATTTAACTGTCAATCTTACAGCCCACAGGCCTGGCACCAGCAGTTTAAGATAACAAAATAGAAAATAAAAGTCACATATTTCGCTTTTCTTAGATGTATGTGGAAATAACCATGCAACAATGTATGGCTACAGTGTCGACTAAGTAAAAAACTACATTGTGCACGTTGGAATGTCTGGCATTGTATCTTCTAGTTTGAGTAGAGTCTACAGCTACGCTGGCAGTTCTTTGATGCAACACTTATACAGTACGTACCTACATACCATAACCTATTGTTATGGTTTGAAGAAGAAGACATACTTTATTAATTCATTTATTAATTTTTTCACTCTAATGTTAGTTACAAACTTTAAACACAGGCCTGAAATACACAGACGGGACCTATAAAGAACACGCACAAACGGAGAGGGAGGGGGCGGCCAGTGAAAGCATACAACAATACGTAACACAGCATAGGTGTTTATGTCTGCATTTTACTGTCACTTTCCTTGCAATGAGATGTCATCATTATTACATTTTTTGGAAAGAAGTAAATTGAGTGACAACTTGACATTGTTATATGGCATCTAAATAATCTTTCTGGGATAATTCAATGACTAAATACTATGTGTATGAAACAATAGCATGTAGGCTTTACAGGCTTATACTGTTGTAGCTGTTGTATAAAAACATTGTATACTATACTTTGATGTCTCTATTTCGCTACAAAAATTTGTAGAGTTGAATAAAATATATAATCTTTTGAACCTGCAGTGTAGGAGATGTGACTGGTTATTAAAAATGTATGCGCCACATGTCAATAGTTCTCAATATGAAAGAAGATTTTATGACACAAGGGTTGGACCAATGTTTGCAATATGTTAGTCTCAAATATAACCATTTCAAAGTGAATGTAACCAGTGGAGTATCTTAATTGTTACAACACGTTTTTACAATTCTATGGGATAGACAACAAACCAGACTATGACATTTATTTTCAAAGTTTAATAAAAATCTTAAAAGCCATTGCAAGTTTAAAAAATGGTTTGTGCTTAAAATGCTGAATGCACAGCGAGGAAGCTCAGTCTTAGGAGGCTAGTATGTGACAACGTTGAAGTGAGGATTAAGATGCAGAGACATGGAGAGAGATGGATGTTGTGATTTCCTCTCACACACAGGCCATTTAACTTCACAGCTATGGCTCTCTTTAGTTTAATCCAAATGTCCAGTGCAAAGACCAGGCTGTCACAAGTGTAAAGAATGACCGATCAGCACGGGTGGAAGGACTTGTTCTAATTAACACACAAATCAAAGGGAGAAAGTAAACCAGGAGCCCTTTCAGAGAACAGAGAAACTTAACTAAACTTCACTATGACACAATTCCAACAAATTGATGAATTCTTACTGATAAGGTCTTCTGCTATGTTTCTTGCTTTAGAAAAGGTTTGACAAACCACAAACCTTCATTGACACAAAGTTCATAATACAAAGAATAATAATTGTAAAAGTGTTTGAAATTTCAGGTGTCCTGTTAAAAGTTTGACAAACATCTTGTTCGTAGTGTTGGTCCACAGGGAAAATGCTTTCTGGGCCACGCGGCATTTTTATGGTTGCAGTACTGTGTGCGGACACGGTTACAAATTGGCAGCGACCCAATGTGGATTTATTACCACTCACTTGTTCACCCGTTCACTTTAAAAAAAAAATTACGCTTCCTCTAAAATTCTCCTCACATTTAGTCATCACACACCTTATCAATAACAGAGTATTGATACAGTCATCTGAGTTTGCAGGTTAAGTAATTTGCATCATAACAGCAATTTCTATCTAATTTTTGCTAAAATTGGCTAATATCACTATATTATTACTATATATTACTATATAATACTGGTCATGTCAAACCAAAAATTAGCAGCTCAACCCTTGAATGTATTGAATTGAGCAATGGTGCATTGTAGTGCTTTTGATTTCAACTCACAGATAAGAGGAAAAGAAAAAGTGCTATTTCTTCTTCTGATTCAAACCATCTAGCTCTACATCTAGATAAAAAAGATACAGAAAGAACTTTTAAAACTTTTCAGATATGATCAAATGATATTGAAATGGGGTTCAGAGACCTAATGACAGAGTGCAGTGTGTTAGCAGTAAAGTTGGTGGAGAGTCAAGAGTTTACCTCTTTGAATATCTGACGTCCCAGGCTCTTTTGAGGCGTGGGGCTGCATTCTCTGCTCCACTCTCAAATAGTGTGTGTGTGTGTGTGTGTGTGTGTGTGTGTGTGTGTGTGTGTGTGTGTGTGTGTGCGTGCGTGCGTGCATGTGTGTGCATGTATGTGCATGTGGATGCCAATGGTCCTGATCTTAGATAAGAGTAGAAAGAGGATGAATTAAAGGGATGAAGGAGAAAAATAAGTGCTCTGCACTTCCCATTTCCTCTAAATCGTTCTTTCTTAGTTCCTCTCTAATCTCAGACTAAGGCTGTCTGGCTGCTGGTATTAGCTTTGTCTTATTACCTTAACTGTTTCCTTTTTGACTTATGAATTTGTGTCCTGAATTTGTTCTTCCTTTGTTCTCTTTCTTTTTCCCTTTCTTGGCTTGATTATTTCTTACTTCTATCAGTTCCCCCTCATGTTCTGGGCCGTTTTTAGCCTGTTTACATCCCATCCCTAGTTAGATGCCACAAAATTCTGGCCAAATGTTAGCTGGCTTGGCAACCCAGGGGCTTAGGCTTCATTTCAACATTGGTTGGGACACATAAGTTGGAGAGAATTGGTGAACTGCTCCCCCAGATAAGTTTCAGCAGTAAAATCTCCTTTTCCTATGTTCTGGTCCATTTCATCGTGTTTCTGCATCAATTTATGGTTGAAGTGTCTTTTTTTTAGGCTATGTAAAGGAAAACACCGGAAACAATTTAAAATATAAATTAAAAAAAATGTAATTGTTAATTATTAACCCTTGGACAATATAAGCTCTTCTGGGTTTCCGCAAGATCTCTCTCTTATTCAAAACTTTCTGCACAGCTGTTACTCATCCCATCTGTGTTTTCTGAGATTTAGAGAACAAATAGTGGAAATATTTTGAGAAAAACTTGCAATATTTTGAGAATATACATCCAATATTTCTAGAAAAAAATCCAGAATATAGTCATATGATCCTTACATTATGTTCTGCTAATACGATGTATCTCGTTCAGTCTCAGGTCTCTGTAGGAGACAAGACAAAGTCTAACACTGACCATGGAAGCCGCGCTGCTCATCTCTATTTTTACACAGACAGTAAACACAGAGCTATGAAGGTGTCTGCTCCAAAGCTCTGTATGTGTTTTTGCCTGAACAATAAGTTTGGTTGGCCACAAGGTGACTAGGCCTACAAAATCAGAAGTTAGAAATGTATTTTCTGTACTATTTCTTTGATTGGCTAAATGCCTTTTCTCAACTTCTGATTGGTAAGGCACACGTTTGGGTTGGCTGAACCCACCCCTGATTCTGGCTAGCGCCGGCCTTGTGCTCCACTCATCTCTCTTCTCTGATCTACTGTTTGAACTAGGAATGTTCTAGTCTTCAGTGTAAATCACTTTCACACACTGTCACACGGATAAAGGTGTGAACCCTTCCTATACTTTTTCCATGGCTTTATACAGGAGGGATGGATGCATGTTGGCAGGGGTAAAAAGATAGAGAGTGGCCTGAAATCCTGGGTTCACCTCATTGTGTCAGATAAGATCAATGGCTGGATAAATGTGTGCGCGTGTGTGCGTTTTTGCTTGTGTGTGTGTGTGTATGTGTGCAGGGTGAAGTGTAGAAGAGGGAGGAAGAAAGATCAAACTCTTTCACATTCTTGCTAACAAATTGAAGACACATTGTTGACACACGGATGTAAACACAAACAGGAAATTGTCATGGTATAGGCACTAGTGCACGGCACACACTAACACACCCACACACACATATGTAGAGTAATTACACTCCCTCTCTGCCTGTTGAGACTGGAGATTCCTTCATAGTGCCACTGCAGTGTCAAGGCTACATTGAGGGATTATGATTGCAAAGACAAAGAGAGTGAAATGGAATAAGGTTAAAACAACAGGAAGTTACTGAATGGAACAGAAAAAATGTCTGAGGAGTTGAAGGAAAAGATAAAAGATGCATATTTATATCTGGGGTGAAGGTTTTTTCCTTAGGGAGAGACTTTAAGAATCACACTCTCATCAGGCTGGTGCTGTAATAATGTGATGCTGGGATGTTGGTTAACAGTTATGTTCTGGCCCTCACCCATGGCTATGAACTTTGGATAGTGACTAAAGAGCAACATGCTGGAAAACCTCCCAGTGGGGAGAGCAGACCTCAGGGCAGACATGCTGCAGGGATTACAGCGTATATCCCAACTAGCCTCGGATTCCCTTGGGATGCCCCATGAGGAGAAAGAGGACGGGGGATGTCTGGAGTAGTCTGCTTAGTCTGCAGACATCATAAGCAGGATGAAAATAAAGGCAGAGAGAAGAGAAGGTGGAGAGCCTTAGAAAGCAGTTTTTGGCTCCTTTATAACGATTTAGTGTCTCCTCTCTAAACACCCGGATTAAATTGTCATTTTAACTCAATCCTCGAAGGGAGAAATAGAATTAGAGTAACACTAAACGATATTGTTTTTTTTTGGGAGGCGTCCCACAGAATCCAGCAGATCGCGGAAAAGTGGAATTTCATTAGAAGTCATCCCATTACAGGATTTTATAAAACTATTTAAAAAGAAATCTGTTGAGGTGCTTTTCTATAGGCAGGAAGGATGCTGTAACATTTGAAATGTAGTGATGACATATATTTATATTCCGTTTGTCATATTTATGATGTTTTCAAATTTGTTTTAATGTGGCTATATGTAACTAGCAGTTTGTGTTGATTCAAGCAGCCAATTTGGACGAAAGTGGTAGTGTTTTTACCACACCTTTACCATATTTGTCATATATGTCAGAGGTTGTATGCCTCTGAAGAAACTAGGGGTTCAGTGTCTTGCTCAGGGACACATTGGTTGATGTATTGCAATGGAATTAAACCCAGATCTCCCACACCAAAGGTATTTCAATCAGGAGAGACATGTTTGCAGATATGCAAATAAGGTTTAATGTAAAGCTCAATAAAATGTACAAAGTCATTTGGTTTAGACTCCATTGCTATACGAATATTTCATATATCTATGTAGGGGTAGAGAACCATCAGACCCCCTGATGAAATCTAGACACCAGTGGTGGTGACAAAGGAGCCGGAAGACCAGACCGAATGAGTAAGGGGGGGTGGAGGGTGGCACTCTTTGACTGCAACGACAGCCAACTAGCACAGGGAGAAACAGATTTTTAAAAGCAGGGTTGTGACTCTGTGCTTGGCCCTTACAATTTGTGAACAATTCTGATTGGTTACGCAGGAAGGTGAACGTCTCCAACAGCTGATTCCATTTAGGAAGAGAACATTGATCAAATTAGGTAATTCTGAAAGAATTTACGCTGAGCTATATTTAAATCAGGAGAGACTAGTTCCATATATGCAACAATTAAATACACCAAAAAAGTACATTTATTTAGATAACAGCTGAATTGATTTAGGAGTGCACTGATTAAAAGTTAGGTCGTCCTGAAAGAATTATGCTACATGTCTCATATCCACTGAGCGAAGACCTTGCTCCTGTAAAGGTCTTTTCTGTACGGTGCTGTATGCCCACTGTAGATTACTGAGTTAGCGTTACTGGGAGGTCATCTAGTTGTGAGGTATGTTTTACAAAGACAGAAAATCATTCATTTCCTAGCAAAGAATAAGTTACAGATGCATCGTTGCATTTCCAGTGTTGCATACGGTAACTTAGCAAACTTTGGATGAATCGTGAGCTAAACCGGGTATCCCTGTTATTGTGTCACAACACATTAAGACTTTGTTTTAGAAACCGTTATATTAAATTAGATTCATATATCAAATTTCATGAAACCCAGAGACACTTTAAACAAGTAAATTCACAAGGGGAAAGAAAATAGTTGGCCAACACATGCAAAGACTGACAGGAATAAAATGTCCGCACTAAATGTATGGGTTACGTCATTTAATGTAGGCTTCTGACGTACAACCACATTGCACATTTTATTTTGCATTTACATTTATATTACACTTTTTTATTTATAAATGAAATAGGTATATATATGTATACGCTGTACCTGTGGGCCCATTCGGGTTAGGTTTTAAATTATTTACAATTCCGTAATTTTCTCCATCTGTTAAAAGCCTGACCAAAGTTGAGTCATGTGTTTGACCACCATCTTTCAATTTCCTTTTTTCTTATAGCTTTTGGTTCTTTGATTAGTTTCCTTTTTTTCATGTGATGGGCCTGCAGTCCTGCCCCAGGATCAGCCTTATCTACAACAGATAGCTTAACCATATTGGCTTGGATACATAGTCCTCAAAGCCCAACCCAATTTGACATACCTGTTTTGGTATTTTCTAGATATAAAATACACCCCATAAATCAAGGCCTCTTTTAAATGAATGTTTAAATTTACGCAATTGGCGTAATTACTGTAATTACTGGTAATTACTGTAAATCGTCATACTAAAGTACACGTTTTACATGCATTCTGACATTGTTGAGTACATTTTGTGTGAACACAAAAAAACACTCAAAAATAGTGGGGCTGTAT
>NC_048409.1:23068499-23078001 GCF_013103735.1 Etheostoma cragini
TAAGTGCTTTTTCTGCAATGACATGTCAAAATGTCCTCTGTGAAAAAGGGCTATTGCAAACACAAGAGCAGTTGGTGAAGGCCCACCGTTTTGGCAAATGTTTGAATTGACATCACAATACAAAGTGTAATGTAATTAAGGCATAGTATAGTTGCCTAGTGTAGTGGCTGACTGTCATTCATAACTACTGTATGTTGTAAGGCCCTTCCATTTCAGAAGGAATAGTCATACAGCTGACAGAAGGATGCAGGCTTCCATCTGCAATGCCATACTTATTGAACTATGTGCATAAGAGCCAAAACTATGCAGGTAAATAATCTCTTCTTAATATAATGATATTATGTATCAATGGTTACTCCATCACTTCTCAGAAAACTGAATATTGTTAATATTTTCATCTTTTCATGTACAGGTTACAATAAAATGTAAAAAAAACTGTTCCCTTGCGCACATACATACACAAGTTTTTAAGGAGTTTGGAGTTCTACATGGTTGTTTTCATGTCGGCCTTGCTTCCTCTGCTTCTCGTCTTTCTCTTGTAATCACAAGGAGAGAAACTCTTGGGCCCACTGTGTGAATTCTGTTCAGTGTACGGCAGTCAAGCACACAACTCAATAGAGACCAAATAGCTTCCTATTAAACCACACTGCTTTTAAGAAACCTGAGCTTTAGTGCAAGCATATGCCTGTGCATATGTTGTGAGTATGTTTATACCACGTTTGTAGTTCTGTCTATCTGTCTGTCTCTCTGTAAGCATCCGAATCACGTTCTGCAAGCAGTTTCTGTGTGATTTTTGAATATACTGTATGTCTAAATGTGTAAATGGGTTTTCACTGTTTGTACTTTCAGTGCTTTTAGAAGCTCATGCTGCACTTGTGGGCAATAGCATCATTAGCAGAAGAGTCCTACAAGTAGACTTAAAAAGGACTTCATAGATTGCAGGCCTTGAAAGAAACCCTTTTCACATGGCTGAATGTGCATCTACACGCAGAGACACTTGCCAAGAATGCCAATGCAAAACCTATGGGACGCTTTCAGTTGACTAAAATAGGAAGCTACAAACGTGAGTAGAGATGTTGAACAGGTTTGGAAACGACCAGTTAACTCACATAGTCTAACACAATAGATAATTCATGTTTTTTTAAGTGGGGTTGTATGAGGTATCTATAGTCAGGGTATAAACTACAGCAGATGACGGTCGGCACCATCCCAATTTGGAGAAGCAGAGAGACGTCCCGACAGGGAAGCTAAGCAATGTTGTGCTGTGGACTGGGGCAGCAGCAACACATATTTAGTTTTTTGTTACAGAGTTTGGGAGTTTTGGTCTGAATAAATAAAGCTATGTTCAATAGAGTCTGAGCCTTTAGAACACACAGAGCAACATGAACACCATACTAGTTTTTCAATGTCAGACATAGACTGGCAAACGGCTGAACTACCAGAGAACATAACAGAACATTTCAATTTAAATGTTTTAGGAAAGAAATACACAATATATCACAATATCACAATATGGATGCCAGAGTATCAGCAAGAAAATGTGTTATTTAATTAACTAATAGGAGATATGAAGAAAACATTTGGTATTTATTGAATGTACAAACCACCTGTGAGAGGAGCGCATCAATGCTTAAAAACTATGGCAAGGAGAAGGATAGTCATGGGTGCTTGATGTTTTTTTATTTTCCAGAAATCAAAACATTGAAGAAAGGTGCCATTGGCATATAAAAAGGACACAGAGACATAGATGTGTTTCTTTGTTTTTTCCCTGTAAACACACATCAGTACAGTCCAGTGTTTTTTTAGCAAAGGATCGTTTTTCTTTCTCATTGCTGCAGTGCTTCCTATTATTAAAAGATAAATGCCACTGCCAAATATTTATCAGTGATATGAAGCTATTGGTACGGGTCTCATCTAAACAGAGGCTATGGAATGCAGAGTAAACTCTTTTGGCTTTGTGGTGATAGTGTATCTCTTTATTTTCTTTTTTCTTCCTTACCAGCTCACATGTCTACTTCAGTGGCTTCACACTGTTTCAACACCCGCTTACCTCAGGTCTTACCATGGAGAGGAGTCATGTCTTAAAAAGAATGTGTCTTTTGTTGGGAAAGCAAATTTACTGCTGTACTTGGTCTCATGATTTATTTTGATGATATGCTGCACCCAAGCTACTTGTGACTCATTTGCCTTACCACAGTACCAGCAGGTCCCTTCTTCATTATATTTGAGGGCAGTGCACTTCACACACTCTGTTTACAACAATTTTGTAATGATCAGGTCCATCAGGTCAGTCAATCTTGGATGCTT
Organism: Etheostoma cragini; assembly: GCF_013103735.1. Lineage (NCBI taxonomy): Eukaryota > Metazoa > Chordata > Actinopteri > Perciformes > Percidae > Etheostoma > Etheostoma cragini. Next base: position 23,070,807 of record NC_048409.1, read on the forward strand.
TTGCATCTTTTTTGTTGCCCATTAGACCATTCCATACCAACCTATCAAACATTTGTGGAGATATGTCAGTGTAGACCAAACTGGTTGAATGACCAACTTACCAGTCAACCAACAGTGCCATCCTTTTAAGCCACTCAACTAGTGTAGTAGAGCCAGTGGCAAATGGGAATCTGAGAAGTGTCAGCAAATTATTGGATTGGCCCACTCTTTCTTCCTCAAAGTGGCAATGACAAAAAACAGCTGGTCAGTAGGACAATGCATGTAAATTACGTTCTCTGGCCTACCTACCTCTATCTCCATAACTGAAGGTTCTAGGATTGCTGAAAAGATGCGTTGCCACCTCTAGACAAATAGCCTACAGGCATTAAAAACTAAAGAGATACAATGAGAGTGAAACCACCTCAGAAAGTCAGCACATATCCCTATTCCTCATGTTTGTCCAATGCTCTCTAACCCATTAACGTTAATCACCCACTTCCAAACTCGACCAAACCCTTCCTGACATACGCGCATTATGTCCTCAAATCATTACTCCTTATTCATCCTACCACATTCCCTTACTTTTTCACATGCATCTTGTTCTCCCCTCCCTCTTTGGGTGTGGAGCAGCTTGGCAGAGTTAAAGCCAAGTCCTCGACAGGTCATTTGACTCACAGTGGTCGACGGAGTATGCTATTACCAGAGCATTTGCTAGGCTCTCACTTAAAAAAAACTTTTAGAATTAATACATTCTAAAAGGTGCATTGCATTCCTATACTCGAGTGCATAGCAAACACAAAGAAAGAAAAAGAAAAAACGACTCAGCAAACACATAACTCACAGGATTTGAAGGTGTTTGTAGCATGTTTGTACTTAATCATTTCAATGTTGCATTGCAATGCACTGTAGCAACAGCTTATTAGTGAAAATATTGACAGCTTCTTCTAGCATCTTCACTCCATCTAAACAATATTTTAAGGTTTCTCATTAATTTGAGATTCTAAGTCATTATTCTGAGATAATAAGTTAATATCAGCTATGGTCGTGGGCTTAAACTCTTGATCTTATGTCATTAAGAGTAATGGTTCTATAAACGTGGGACAATGACTTGCACCATCAGCAAGCTATACCCGACTAGCTCTGAGTCATGAACCTACAAAGGGGACTACATATTAAGATGAGATACATGTACATAGTTGTAATTAACAGGTAGGAAGACATAGCCATACAGAATATACAGTAACGGTGTGAAAACCAAATTGTGTCTGAGAAAAAGATACAGAAGTGTATAAATTAGCAGAGCCTTTTGTGTCCATGCTCTTTTTTTGTGTGTGCGCTTTTGTTCTCATTTAGCGGGCACCATTGTTTGTGCCTATTCTCATCACAACCACTGACAATCCCATAGTACCAGTGCTGTAGGAGCCCACAGCGCTCGCAGTCTGGGGGAGGTAAATCAACTACAAAACAGATGCAGTGTGCAGATGTGTTCGAGCAGGTTGTGAGTGTGTGAGGAAGAGAACATGGCAGATTTAACAGGCTCGTGAGCAACAAAGAGCTGCTCCCTTTATTCTTCTCCAGTCAGCTCGGCTTCATGCTTATGCCTCCAGCTCCTAGCTAGCAATGCTCCATAGATAGGCTTATATGTGGAAAAATAGATAGATAGATGGGAACTAATTTGTGTGTACTATGAACAACACTAATGGGATAGGATGGTTCAGAGTTTGGAGAATTATGAAGTGGTATATAGTTTGTTCTTAGAGAACTAGTCCCAAACAATTATGATGCAATTATGCTACTGTATGACAACAGGAGGTAACTGGACTGGCAGGCTTCTTACTGAGCTTATGCTGGAAATCTGACAGCATTTATGGATATGATGGGTATACAGTTAGAAAAATTTGATATTAATTGAGATTGGCTCACTGTAAGAAAAACCCATAAATACTAAACAGGCAACATGATTTTGCAGTTCAATCTCATTCATCTCCAGACAATACTGTGCAAAGACAAACACAAATTCACAACACAAAGGCTGGAAAAAATAAAGTGAAAAGCACAACCATCACCATTCTGAAAAATAATAGCCTGCCTGGACAGAAACACAATTTGCGGCTGACAGGACAGATAGTGACAAAATAATGACTACTGCCCCTAATGCAGCCACTGCACTGTATTCCAACAACAATGCAGCAATTACATTAGCCAGTCACACCCTGCCAAAAGGATATTGAGTTGTGATGCCAGAAATATTAGTGACAGTGAAAAATTGCAAATGGAGTCTCGTTTTGATGGAAGCCTAAGTGGACAAAATGAGACAGGAAAACATGCAATAACAAAACCAGTGGGCTTGTGAAAATCAGATATCATTTCAGATAATCATCTGTAGCAGGTTTGGTGTTGCCATGACAGACTGCAGTTTCATTTATCCTCTCTGCCATTTCTAACACCATCACTTTTACATATCCTTCTTTTCCCAGATTGGAGTAAGCGAGTGGACTATGAGCCAGGAACAGGAAGTAAGCAGCTGTTTCCTAAAATGCACCTGGAGACCTGTGGCGGACCACTTTCGTCAGTGAGGACCACAGTGGAGCTACAGACCAGTCACATTGGAAAAGGCTGTGACCGCGAGACCTATTCTGAGAAATCTCTACAGAAACTCTGTGGTTGGTTCTGCAAACAAAGACTTATCTGTTTTGAATACCATATTGTGTGACCAGAATAACAAGCCTCTTAGATTGAGTGTGCATTTCTGGCATGTAGCAGTAAATCACAAGAGCGTTGGACCCGTGGCTATCAGGATTGTGGTGGATATGCAGAATGTACTTTAGATGGCTGAACAAAGGTGACTTCTGACTGAGGCGGAAAACTGAAAGTTAGTGCAATGAATTTGAAGTAAGCTGATGCTCAAAGCATCAGTGAAATCCATGGTCTGAGTAGCAAGGTCTTACATAGCCTGAGGCATTGTTGTCTGCCCTTTTTCAACCATCATCTGAAAGCTCACGGTCCATGTTGGTTTCTTATCTCCACTTGTGTCCCTGGTAAACCCCTTTCCTAAATGAAGGCACCAGAATAGCAACTTAAAGCTGTGTCACTAATGAGGTGACAGAGCGAGGGCATTAGCTGCCTCAGATGCAGCCATGCTTTCTCTTCTTTGACTGATGAGCAGCCGAGCTGCTGTGTCGGGGCCCTGGGCGCTAGCAAAGCAGCTGAGCCAACCCGCTCCCCCCTCCCCGCCCACACTGCACCGAGAGCAGGCGGGCTGGAGTCATCATCTTTGACTAACGGCCTTCACAAGCCCCATTCCAGCTCATCTGAATGCATAACATCCCCTCCCTGCCTCCCCTGGCTCCCGGTGCATGCATGGTTTACCACTAAAGAGTTCTTTTCAGGCACCTCATAATCGTTATCTGATAGTGAATAGAATAAATTGTAATTGCTTTTTTAAAGCACAATCAATTTGAGATAATGTACAAAGACATCGGGCAAAGAGAATGCTGCAGCTGGGTGCTGGAGAAGTCGATGCGTACTTATTTACTGACGGAATCTAATTACTGGAGTCAGAACGTCGACACTGGCATGAGGACGAGTTAGAGAAAAACAGCTTTACAGATGGGGGAAAACATCAATTAATGTGCTAATGTTGTATTATTAGCAGCAATGAACAGATGCATGTTACAGTTGTTTGCCGGACAAGGGGAGACATGGTGAATTCTGACATTACCCATTTTTTCTTGGAACAGCATGGTTTCCATATCGCTTTGATTTATTACCACCCATAAGCTGTTGCAAATGATTTATAAATGTGGTTTAAATGTGTGAAACGCCTTTTTCACTGTCACACAGAGGGATAAAGATTGATCTGTAGGGGCATGTCAAATACATTGAGGAGCAAGGTGAATGACATGGCAAAAAATACTGTTTGTCAAGGTGACAGTATGAAAACAAAGATTGTTCAGGACTCAACATATTAAAGGTATTGTGTCAAAGGATTGATGGAGTTGCTTTTAAAGGGAAGAGGATAAAGGGAATAGGATGGCTCAATACAATGCAGCAATGATTGGTGTGATCATGTAACAAAAGTGTCACCTGTAAAGAAGTGATGTGAGTGGTTGATTCACACCACGCGCCGTCCTTCTCACCAGGTCCTTGCTGTGTCTTTTCCCTTTGTGTTGTATAGTACTCAGTCAATATGTCCTCTCTGTTTCCATAGAGGCAAATTTTAGTGGTGAGCTATGTTCTGAATTTGGCAACGTTGACTCACATCTCTTTACTTCTGAAAGTCAGTTTCATTTGCCATGAATCAATACCCACATCCTCTATCCATCTCGGCCCATTGATTACATATTAAGCCCTGCCATCTGCCTCATTCATAAGTAATCATAGCCAAGGTTAGGCCAATGTACACCGCCTATCTGCTGTGATTGTTATTGACACATCTTCTGTCACACCTCTTATTTGTTCCCACGGCGTTGATCTCAGGGGCCTCCTCGGGCAGCACTGACCTTCTGCCTGCCCCCAGTGCTGCCACCAACTGGACAGCTTCCCTTGTGACTGACAGTGGCAGGGACAGTGACTTGATCTTCAGGTTTGATGGTCATCAGGCAGCTAAAATCCCAGACTGGGTGGTACCCCAGAATCTGACAGACCAGTTCACCATAGCAACCTGGATGAAGCATGGACCCAGTCCTGGTCTCAGAGCCGAGAAGGAGACTCTACTCTGTAACTCTGACAAGACCGGTGAGTGTGATTCTGACTGGCCAGGACTGACATTGGCATTCATGGATTATTTCCAAAAACTCATGTCATATGTTTTTAAATTTGGCAATTAAGGGATAAGGCTGGTAAAATTCTATAATTTTTCTTATTATATTACTGTAGTTTTGTGTTATGCCCACACACTTAACAACATCCCGCTGCCATTATGCTACCTAGAACATCAGATGTGTATTAATCCACAGTTGAAAATAGTCCTTCAACCAATGCACTGTTACCTCCTGTTTGAGTGATGTTTGTTAAAAACTAAAGTGCCCAGCTGACCTTACTTTTTTAATGAATATATCTATATGTATTCGTAGCCCATTTATGAAGATTGAGTTAAATTGAAACAAATGAGCTTAAAAGTTGGCAGGTAAAGAAGTCACAAAGTATTAAGAGACACAAGTTGTTTGTTTTGGTCTTTTGATGGAATTAGCTGATAACAAAAGAACGGATACAAAGCATAATTGTTTCAAGAAAATGTATACATACATAAACGTGCAAGGGCAAATATTCCCTCCGCACATATAATCAGCTTTATTTAAGTGGACAGGAAAATTGGATTTAATATTATGGTCTATCTTATCCTCATTGATAGCACAATTGTGATAGTTTACCTGTGTGTTATCATCATTTGTTTAGGCTTATTGTATACATATAACATACTTTGAACAATCCTAAGGTGCATTTGTTTAAATACTGTTACACCAAACAGTTTGTAGCTCTGTAATGATCTGGCACAACAAATGCAGTAACATCATCGCATGCACCCAAAAATTCCAGTGAAAAATTATGTGGGTTGACCTTGACAAAGTTTGCATTTTTACAAGCAGTACTGCTGTCCCAGTTTAGTGAGGTTTTATAAAGCTACATGTCTGCTTTACCTGACAGTGAGTAGGTGTGATGAGTTAACTGGTGTAACTCCCTCCCCTTTTTTTCCTTCCATCCCACAGAGATGAACCGTCATCACTATTCCCTGTATGTCCATAACTGCCGCCTGGTGTTCCTGCTGAGGAGAGACTTCACCCAGGTGGACACCTTCAGACCGGCTGAGTTCCACTGGAAACTGGAGCAGGTAAGACACGGTGATGCTCTGGGACACGTGGGACAGAAAAGGGAACTTGGTGACACATTATACAAGTCACCTCAGTTTATCTGTCAACTCGGCCAACCTCATAGGCAGGAATGGAGCCTTTAGCCTGGATTTAATTTGTATCAAACATCCACTCTTGGCTTAATTCATGTCTTTTTGTATCTTGCACTAATAATATAAGACATTACAGTGGTCATCTATAGGGTGTGGCATAAGATGCAAAAGGGAATACTCCCTGAAAACAGATATCTACTTATGAATGCAAAATCTGTAGGCAACAGGACAAAATTTTGGTATTGGAAGCATTTCAGCCTTTCAGCCCATTTTTAGTCCAAGTGGTATTGAGCAATCACTTTTGAGCAGGCTTTTATTGTAAACAGGTTAACATTCCCTGTGGTAATGCATTGACAAAATGCTGGCTACGCTGGAACCCCTAAAATATTGGCCGTTGCCCCCAAAGGCTAAATCGCTGCAGACAGATAGCCAATGGGTTCCAATGTTGATGTGGATACGGACCCGCTATAAGTGATTGCCCATCAGACTCATAAAACACATTCACATGCTTTTGTGTGTGCTTGTGTGTACATACATTTCATGCTTGACTGCACTAGAAATCCTCAATATAAAAAAGCCTAACCTTTAATTAACACCCAATTATTTTGGAGAACTCTTATACCACTCTTTTCCCAATAACCGTGCAGTTTTTTTTAAATGAATTTAGTGACTCCTTAATAAATATTTCCCACAGATATGAGTACTTTCCTGATGGTTTTTCATTACAACCAGAGTTGTTATTTTAACTTTTTTTCTCTACCCTGCCATTGCCTCACAGATAAAGATTTCTCTAATGAATCAAATATTTCCAGAGATAAAACACAATGTAACCTGACAGGGGATCAGAATTGGTAATGATTGCAAACATGCTTTTGGGATTTTTTAATACAGAAATGTTGGCATGAGTAGGACAAGACTAAATCTTTCTTCGAAAAACAGCCAAAACAAATGTCACCACTTCAATGATTTGTGGGTTAAAAGATGCAATACAGTTTATAGTCATCAGTGTGGAATACTCTTAATAAGTATTTGAGCTGTTAAGTATAGGAGTGATATTATTGTCAAAATGAATGAATACTTGAGTAAAAAGGCATAACAAAGAGAGGCAGAAACATGCTGTCTCCAAGGACGTGTGTATGCATGTGTAGACGGCAGCAGTCTGTTGATCAAGGATGCTGTCTTAAAGTCAGGCAGGTCACCTCGACTCAACACGACCCCGCTATCACACAGCGAGGACATTTGATTCATGGGAGAGATACGCAGCTGAGCCTGGAAATCTAGATGCAGCACCCAGGGCTTATATGATCAGAGACA
>NC_048409.1:23078011-23095532 GCF_013103735.1 Etheostoma cragini
AGAGGTCGTCCATTAGCCTCGAGACAACACAAGGTGTGCGAGAGGAATCGTCTGGAGGAATTTAAACACAGGGTTCCCACAGAGTATCAGTCACTTCTTATCTATTGCACATTTTCAGTTTGAAAGGTGTTACTTTTCAAACACTGTAAATATTCTAAAGATGAATCCCCATTTCTCACAAACCCCACTGCTCCCTTTCACAAAGCAGATATTTGCCTGTTAAAGGTGATTTTTACCATCAGCTTTCATAGCTACCACTGATTACACTGGGTAAACCCAGCCCGATCTGCCGAGGATTTGATTTCGCCCTGCAGCTCAGGCTGGAAACCTGTACTTTTTTCTATCCTGCTACCATTACAAATGTGTGGGGACCAATCACAAACTGGCTTATCCTCCTGGCGCACTGTTGGCTGGTTTAACACAACAATCGAGAAGCGACGGCAGGCAGTTTTTTGTTTACATTTAACATCGCGGCCACCCAAGTGCAGAACCCGTACGTCAGCCGGATCGTTGGTCTGATTGGTTGAAGGACTGTCCAATTGCACACAGAGTTATTTGAACTATCCTCGGGGATCACAACTCTTTTGTAGGAGAACAGAGCAGACTCCACAGACTATCTTAAAAGATTGAGCTTGGTCTGGTGATAGCCAGACTAACCATTGATGACACGGAGGTCACATCCTCATTCACGTGTATGTTTTCAGGCAATTTTGGGAGTTTTGTTCTACAAAGGAACTTAAATATGGTGACAAATCTACACACGTATTCCTATGAATACTTGGGTTTATAGTGTATGTATTTGTAGGACTCATGGCATCAGTGTATCTAAAATCTTGAATACAGCCCTGCAAGCATTTGACTTTGTAGTAGTGACATGGCATGGCTCTAGGAATGGCAGTGTGGGTCTGTGAGTCAGTCCAACAGTTGTTGGACTGTGGAACTGTGAAATTTTGTCCAGACATTCATGGTCTACAGAGGATGAATCTGATTGACATGGTGATGCGTTAACTTTTTCACTGGCCCTTCAAGCAGGTTAAAGTTTTACCTTATCCAGTAAAATATCTCAATATATTCTAGATGGATTGGCACAGCATTTAGAACAGACATTCATGTTCCCCAGAGGAATTTGTATGTTTGGGGTTACATGACAGAGAGTTGAATTCCTGAATATAAATAATAAATCGTTGAAATTCATGTTATCCCCACCCCCTCCCCCCGTCTTATGCTGTCCCAAATTTTATGCATTCTCATCTGGTCACCTTAGGTACCACATCCATTTTTAAAACAGGCTAAACAATATAAACAATAGAGTTTCCTGAGCACTTTCTGAATTTCCCTCTCCTCATTGCATGCTCTCTCTAATCTCCCTCCCTCTTGTTAATAGGTGTCTCTAAATCCTTGGGGCATGAGAGGAAACTTTCATTAAGTTGCTATCTCCCCTTGCCTACTTGCCACTTTGTCTACATCTGCTAATGTCTTTTAAACAAAATGAACTTCTGAATGCCTCCAGCCCAGACAACCCTTCCACAGAAGTATCTCCTCCTCTCCCTACATTGGTTTATCACAGAACTCCAATTAATTTCTTAGACAATCCAATCAGGCATAGCGAGTCGCCATATATTGACTGGAATGCGAGGGAAAGATGGTTGCAGATATTACTTTAACCTGATGAAAAAAATGAGCGTACTATCTGTTAATAACAGGCACAGAGTAGTTAAGGTAGCATGGCTTTATGCGTACAGACCTATTGTGTTCACTGTGGTTCAGTATTTTAAGCTTTGCTATCAGTGCTGTGTGCATTCTGGAGAGAGATAGCCTGAGGTTTGTATTGACTTCATTGAAGCGCTTTTTCTTGAGCCTGTATTGAACATGTGTTTTGTGCATGGATTCATATTTTTTAAACGTGGGTTGCATTCAGCGGTCTCAAAGGAGAATGTCAATCTTGAAGCTGTTTCGTGGATGAGCCAGTCCTGAACGTGCCCCTGTATGTGTTATAACTTTGTAGAAAATTGGATTGAGTCTGCATGGTCCAAAAAAATTGCCTTTGGCTCGTACAGGTGTAAAGACGGAAGGAGGCTGAAAGAGTGACTTTATTATTCCATTGATCGAGGAAATGTCCTTTAAGTTTTGTAAATTAACCTTTTTGCCCTTGCAAGAACAGACGAGGTCTAGTAAATTCCGCCAGTAAGTTAACACTTATAGACACGGCGGCCAACAGGGCCAAACGCACTGCAACGTAACGAAACACAATCTTCATTAATTTGACAACACATATGCAGTATTTAGAAAAACATAACATAAAAAAACATAAACATAACAATATACACAAATGATGCAAAAAGAAAAGCACACAAACCCCCAAAAACCTGCATCCAGATTACACATTGACAGTTCTCCAGGCCTTTAGAGGGGAGCGCTAGGTGGAACGGCTTGATTTTTGACCCCAGAGAGAGTGAGAGAGAGAGAGAGAGAGAGAGAGAGAGAGAAAGGGAGAGAGAGAAAGAGAGAGAGAGAGAGAGAGAACAATCTCCAAATGCTGTGCACCGTTGTGAAACAATGTGCAACTGCTTTGAGATCATAGACCGCAAATATTAAGTCTACGTTTGAGATATGTTTTCTCTCGTTCGGTGGGTGTGTCTCCTGTTTATTGGCTCAGGTCACAGGTGATACTCAATCAGCAGAGAGGTTTCTGTAAACTCTTGGTTATAAAAAGGCAGAGCGCTCTCTTGCCGTGGGGTTGAAAATCAATCGCTCCCCCTAGAGGCCTGGAGAACTTCTGTTGCGCAATATGAAGCTTTTTTTGTTGCATTTGTTTTCGGGGATTATGTGCTTTTTTTATCGTTTCGGTACTATCAGTGCTAAGTGCTGTGCATGTGTTGCCAAATTAATGAAAATGTTTTCTTAATTTGCTTGTGTTTTGTCTATATGTGTGTGTTTCATTAAGCCCTTGTCGGCCATCGTACTTATACCTTAAATGCTGTGACCCCAAGACACCACCCTAAACAATCATTGCATTGGTAAATCATTTGAAAAAAATATATATTTCAGGTTGTGTCCCACATTTCGGGCTGCAGCACAGTGGCTCATGAAATGCTGACAGATACCTTGGTGGCCCATTAGGACCTAAAAATGTGTAATTTCCAATTGAGACTGGTGGTTATTAGTTGACAGGGGTGTTTAAATGCGTCCATGTAGAGTTTGATAATGTGTCCCACGCAGAATGATAAATGGAAATGTTGGTTTTACAGTTAGACCTAAGCCTGCATTGTGTCCTTGTCTGACAGGACTGTGGGACTTTGGCAAGAGGAAAAAAATCAATAAAAAGTCACCTCGAGCCTTTCATCTGTGAAAGAATGAAAATAACAACATAATAATTTAGATCTAAATGTTGTTTCCACCAGCAGTCTAAATTGAATGTAGAAGTAACATCATTACCCAGCTACCCCATGGACAACACTTATTTTTTCAGGAAAGCAATCATGCAAACACTCAGTGGGGACTTTCTATGATTTTATAAGTGGACAGCGTTGGGAAATATGAAATATGGTACCTTCCATGCAGAGTACTGTACATATGACAGGTTTAAAGGCTTGTGTGTCCTTAATGGAGTCAGGGAAGATAAAGCAAGTGAGACAGCTGCAATGTGTGTAAATGTTTACATTTGATTTATTTGTAGTTGACTCATACTTACTGCACTGCACATTTATACAGGCCCCTTAGTCCCTAACTGTTTTTTGCTTGGTAGATAGAGGTAGAGCTTTTGTGCTGACTGGGTCCATAAAGGTGAGGGCTGTATCAAAACAAGGAGCGGAAATATGCTTAAACACACACTTGAGCTGAGGGGAAATTCAGAATGGGGTAAGAATTATCTGTGGATTCATCACTACAAACAACACTTTTTTATATACATTGTTCCAAATAAGAACTAGCGCTGGTTTTAAAGTTAAGGGAATACATTTTCTCCAACCCAACACTAGATGATTAATGGCCTTAGCATCATGCTTAAAGTAAATTCAGGTTTATGATTCCAATTCAAGCACTTTTGTCTTTTAAAATTGATTCATATGCTTCTTTCGCATCTTCACATGTGGGTGTAAAAGCTCCCAAACGACTCAAAGTGTGAGCTCACATCCATTGTGCACATCAACAATGGCTGAATGGAATCTCAGTCATGACAATAAATGATGGAGAGCAGCATATTTTTTGCCAACAACTTGGCATGATCTTCCCCCACAGTTGTCTCCTAACTGGTCCAGGCTCATTGTCAAAACAAACATCTCCTGAGCACAATTTGAACACGGAGCATCTGGCATTTTCAAATTGCTGTTGTGCTGCTGTTGACTGCCGTCATCAGAAACTCCTTGTTAGTACATTTTGGGATGTCTAGGGACCACGCTACCTGATGAGGTTAGGAAATTACGTGGTTTTTATTATGAAGTGGAGAAAAATGGATTTATTTTGCATGAAAACAGTATAGGTCCGCACAACATCCGTCTCGTTTGGAGAGGAAAGCGATTCTGAGAGAGAAAAGGTACACAGCATTCACACCTGCTGCCTGTCCCGCAGGCTCAAACCTGCTATAAGGACCACAAACCATTAACACAGACTCACATAAGAGCTCATGCAGCTGTCTTCCATTTTGCACCAAATTAATGTGCAAATGAGAGTGATGCAATCTTTGAAGATAAACACGTCATCGCAGAAGTTAGTGAAATAGAATACATTACAAGTTTTTTTTTTTTATTGTAGTCTTTTACCTGACAGATAAATAATACAATCACTGCAACAGCAGAAAAAGCAAATTGACAGTTAACGAAAATCAGGATTTCTTTTTAACGTATACCTGTGTTTTCTGCATCCTCTTTTTCCTTACACGCCAAGTCCCCAAAATTAAAAGACAAACATTGTTACTTCAATGTAAACAGCTGTTGTTTTGGGGCACTTACTTGAACAACTGACGCAGTCTCGTGGTGTCCTACTTATTTAGATACGTTTTTTTTTATTCTTCCTTTGAATTTTGAGGTTCACAGCTGACAAATATATTTAAAATGTCCATATTGTAGACAAATGTCGTAGTCTGTGTCCTGTAATAATCAATGAAAGCACAAAAAGTCCTCCTGTTTCTTACCTTATCTGTGTCTGTCTGTAGCACACACAAACACACACACACTCTTACACAGCGTGTACCTCCTCATGGGAGGGGCCGTGTTGAATGATAAATGACTCCTACTAAAGAGCCCGCTAAATTTAGAGCTCTGATGCACCAACTGGCTCCAACAAGCATGATGGGCACATACACATCCAATCTTTTGAAGGGTCTTTCTGACTGTCTAATGGAACTGCATGCCGACTTTTACCTCGTACCGTTTTCATTTTCGTTCATATTCTTGTCTCGTCTGTCCACCTGAGCCCCTTGCCCGCACGCATGCAGGCACACAATGTCACTCTCCTCACTTGTTGGAGGCATTAATCTCCCGCCAATGTTTTTCTGTGTCTAAAGCCATCATCTAGCTCTGGGTCAGGACTAAACTCGCCCTGTTTGCCTAGCTCAAGGCTAACATCACACAGCTTTAATAACAAATACTGGCACCACTCAAGAGTTTGGGGGAGACTAACATCGTGCTACTGTGTACACGTTCGTCCATGCCACTCTACCTGTAAAATTGCACCAAGTGGAGCATACAATTCTTTTGTGTCAGAATCCTTCTGAAACACAGTGGTCCGCAGATGCCCATTTTTCTATGGTAGTCACATAGCACATATCCTGTCTAAAACAGTGGATTTATTGCAAACACCAGAGTAGCAATCTCTAGATTTTTGGTATTGATTGGCAGTCATGCAAATTTTCCTCTTTGTATTCAGGTGCAGGATCTTATTGACGGCAGGAATCAATAACCACGGAAAGATAAAAGGGTAGAGACAGAGATAGAAAATCTAGGTGAAAGAGAGACCTACCTTAGGGGACAGTGGTCAAGGCAGAAAAGTAGATGAAAAGAAGAAAGAGGGAAATAGAGGAAATAAATGTCAGAAATGGCTTTTCAGTGGACCAGACACATGCCAGTACAGTATATACCGCTGGTGTGGGCAGCTGGGAAAAATACAAACGGACAATGAACAATAAACAGCAGAACAACAACAGTTCTTTTTCTTACTGCTAACATCACTCAAGCCAATCTCTCTGCTAGATTTGGTGAGCAAGACACACAGGATGATAGACAGATATGAGATCAATACAGTCACCCAGGGTAAGACGAGTCCAAATTATATGCAAAATAATTGAGTTTGTAAGTGTAATCAGAGCAGGCAGGCTCTATTGTTGCAATCCTCTCAGTTTGATATCACTCATTCATCACCGACAGACAACATTATCTTCTCTCATAATAATCTGCCGAGGTGTCTCTCAACCTCCACTATCACAGTCTGCTTCACAAATGAAATCAGCCTTTATTACAAACGCACTTTCCAAAACCCTGTTCCATGCAGTTTTCCATCATTTTTATTTCTCTCACATCCCACCATCCCTGGATAATATTACCTCCCTTTTATGAGAGTGGGGCGTATTGTTGGTCTTAGATAGGCAGAACTAGTGCTGGAGAGGCCCCTAAATGACAGGATGGAGGAGCAATGGCTTTTATTACCTTGTTCTGTGTGTGTGTGTGTGTGTGTGTGTGTGTGTGTGTGTGTGTGTGTATGTGTGTGTATCTGTGTGTGTTGAGCAGGGGGGGCACAGTAACATTGACGTGCAGAGTGTGTAATCATGAACAGTGGTGTGTGGCATTTCTTATCCATGTGGTAGTAAGTGGAAGGTGAGGGCCTTTTTGTGTGTGTGTGTGTGTGTGTGTGTGTGTTGTGTGTGTGTGTGTTGTGTGTTGTGTGTTGAGTGTGTCTGTGTGACTGCGTATTCTGTATGTATAAAGGTGTGTTTGAAATTTTCTTCATGTGTAGCAGAGATCACCCAAGTCAAGTCTCAAAATCTAAAAATAGTCTCAAGTAATTCATGAAAGGTCAGTCAAGTTTTAAGTAATTCATGAATGGGCATTTCAACATTCAAAGCAGGGTTAATCATCCTTTTTTACATAACTAAGGTGGAGTTTTTTAATATTTCCTTACATTCACATAGAAGGAATGTATCCTTTGCATTTAACCCATCCTAGTTAATTTGGAGCAATGGGCAGTGGCCCGGGGACCAACTCCAGTTGTTAATGCGTTTCAGAGCAAATAATTCAACAATCAAGATCTTCATCTAGACAAGTCCAGCCATGTTGCCGTCATACTCATTGTGTGTTGTTTTAAGATGTTACAAAGATTAAGACTTGAATCATTTTAGCATTTTAAACAAACAGCTAGAAACAGCTACAATTGTTCCAAACTACTTTAAAACACCACCAACATGTTCATTTTACAGTATTATGACAAATACTAACCTTGTGCCTCTTCAAAGGGGTGCTAAAACATTACATATTTCACTTTGTGTAGGTTACTGTTTCTTCTTTTTCTCTGTCACATGCAGCAGGAAAACAAGTTAAGATGCCAGCGGGTGACTTTCAAAATAAAAGCCCCTCTATTCAGAACAGGAAGTAAGACACTTACCACAAGGGTATTTCTTCTGTAGAGCAAAACTAGGTGGTTTACAAAAAGAAAATAACAGCACATTAAAAGCTGCTGTTCTTTGCCATTCATCATATTAATCTGGAGCAAATAGGTTCGCTGAAACCCCTCTCGTTCCAGTGAATCTCTCCCTTTACCCTTCGCCCTTTCCGCCCTCTCACTTTCTTTGTTTATTTTCCCCCAAACGATTTGTCATACTTTCTGGCCAAATAACACTCCTAAACTCTCCACCCAGGCTTTCTGCCTACTCAAATAGTTTTTTAATAAAGAAAGTTTATGTGCAGTGCAGCCCTTCCCTCTGACTGGCTACACCACTTCCTGGATTGAGGTTGGCTGTCAGAATCTGCGGTGAAGATTTATTGTGCACATCCTATACTACCCTGACCTTAAGTGTGGTACGAGAAAAGGATGAGAAAGAGAGATGAATTGAAGAAGAGAGAAGGTGGAGAGGCAGAGGAATAAGTGAGCCTGTATTTTTTGTGTAGGAGTGTCGGCGGTCTCTGTTGTGTATCTAATGCTGGATTTAAAGTAGCCTAACATATAAAGATATACAGTTACCAAGGACACTCCACTCCAGGAGACAGTGACTTACTGTGTCTGCCACTGATCCATCAAACAAATTCAGCATCATACATGCATTGAAGGAATTTAGAATTCAGCATATTTACCTCCTACATACTATATGATGCCTGCACTGGCTTACTGCCCAGCACCCGGATTCAGAAGCAGAAACACCACTGCATCTACAGAAGACAACAAAAAGGTTTCTCTGGAACTTAACAAGCTTAATAAATCTAGCCTAATATTATTTTTCAAAGCATTTCAGGTTCTGAAATGGTGAGCATGGAATATATATGAATATGTGTGACACTGGTTTAGTGCAGTCATTAGCAGCACTCTGTGCAAATAGAGGTTATGTGTGCACTACTTAAAAAACATTATGCCAGTGTCACACTAACACTACCTGTTGCTATGGCATATTTTCTATAAACAGTGGAGCTAAAACTAGATCAACTAGACCTACTTAGCTTCTCTATATAATAATATTTACTCATTTAGGAGATATTAAAGCAATCAAAAGTTTTCAGTCTTTTTGCATGAACATAACCTTTTAGAACATCACACACATATCTCTATTTGGGAAGTACTGCATGGTTTCAATGCAATTAAAGTTTTGTCTCAAATCGTAGGCGTCTCTCCTTGATCTGCTAGCTGCCTGCCCCCCTGAATGCACTGTTAATGTCAAACAAACACTAGAGGAACAGGATAGGAACCAAATTACAACACACACTCCAGCCAATCACAGACAAGATGGTTGGGGGGGGGGTGGGGGTTAGTGACAGTTAGTCAGTTAGTCATGACATTTACGGAAACATGGGTTGGAGGGGCAAGCTCGCTATGTTTTGTTTGAAATTTACCTGGAACGTCAACAGAAGTGACCATGCAGGAACTCATACTGCACCTTTAAGGCCAGTTAGTTCACATGGATTTATAAACGTTAATGTGGTCCGTCTGCCATGGCCATCATTTAACGTCCACTAATGACTATTGTTTTGTTATTGTTTTGCTTTGAATGTAGCTTAAAAGTGTGGTTACTTTGTTTACACCCTTCAGACTCAACATGCACAGCTCTCCCTTCTTACAAACCCCCCTAAGTGGGAAAACACCTGCCCATACTGTCACACAGTAAAGCCCTTGGTGCAAGTGATAGACGTTCCAAACTAATGGTTATGACACTTTGATCAGAGGGTTTCTGTATGATATTGATTTAAAGTACTGTAGCAACAGGTTAAAGTACAACTAACATCAAGAAAAAGTATGTGCTTTAGAAAGCTAGGACCTTTGGCGAAAAACATTGTATATGTTCTGACAAAATAATGACGTAGAATTTAGTTAATACACTGTATATACTACAGCATTTGAACTGAAATAGCCTTTTTGTATTGTAATGCATTGTTCAAGATGCTTTCCATTCATCATTTCACATATGCACCTATGTCCTGTTTTGACCTGTTAAAAATCGATTTACAATTATAGCAGGACTTTTATTTTTTATTTGCTCTTGTCGTGGCACAGTAAAACAATAGCATACTCTAAAAATCAGTGGCTACTTTTGGGGGAAAATCAGATGGAAGAGTGGATATTTAAAACCATTTGATGGGGAGGTATTGTGGATACCAGTTTTATATACACCAGACATCAAACCATTCTGCTGGAAGTGTGTGTTCAATATCTTTTGTTTTCTATTAGATTTAATGGATGAAAATGTCTTCCTGCTGGGTTTAAATATTATCTGCCCAGGTTTTGTTTCTCCTTCTGATCTGCTTAGCAATTTTGTTTTCTTTGTTCCCTCCTGTTCCTGGTTTGGGATAGATTTGTTCTATTCACATGAAATTATAAATGATACATACAGGGTAGTCAGGAGCGCTTCTGATAGATAATAGGCCGCTGTCCCACAAATCAACACCTCTCCTGAGCTCCCTGAGGGAAATGAGAATCTGAAAAACCTGTGTTTGTGTGTGCATAATTTACATAAGCATGTAAGCAATAATGTGCAGTAAACACCTACACATTCACAAGTCACTGGGAAACCTCACTCAGGCAAAATCAAAGGAATCAAATTCCGATTTGTCTAGAAGAGGTGCGATTGGGCTACAAATTGTGGCAATCGGATGCTGAGGGTCTCACAGTACCTTAATTGCTTCCATGAGTTGTGTGTCACAGGCACTGCTGCAGGTGACTGGTGTTCTAGCGTGACTGGTGTTCTAAGATAACGTAACCATGCAGTGTATTCAGAGGGCATAAATGGCTTCTCTAATATTAATTAAAGTCAATAGGCAGGAATAAAAATGATTTTAATCTTTATTTAAGGCTTTACTTTTCACTACTTGACGGCTTTGTTAATTTCCCAAGACACCTGAGAGAAACACAAATGCAATTGTTCTTAAACAATATAATTTTTTATCATCAACTTCAAATTAAAAACATTGTACAACAACGATCCATCATAGAAAGGAGATAATATCAGACACAAATTTACAGAGGAAAAACCGAACAGACATTAATTTAACGAGGAACATAATTCAAGTTGTGATACCCATCTCACATAATGGTCATAACCACCTGGATCTGTGTGAGCTCTTTGTGATCAACAGAAAAGATAAGTCCGGGCAAATAAGTGCCGTGTGACCTGCTGTCAGGCACTAGAATAATGTTTGATGCTGCTGATACAAGATAAGTAGGTCACTAAAACTATCCAATGAAATGCGTTCATGGGGGTTTTACATGTACAATTCTTTGTTTATTTGTAATAAATTAGTGTGAACCCTAAATGGACAAGAACTTTAATGAAACAATGGCTCACTTTGTTCTTTAATTTAATAATAATTTACACTGTTTATCCTGTTCTTTACAGAATAAGAAACCTAACCCAAACCACATATTTAAAGACAATCTAGGACGACCTGTAGCATCAAATCAAACCCATGATATTAAATGCTACACTTTAGATATGTACCATTCAGACAGTGAGATTTGTAATATTACCAAGTAATAATTTTTCTACAGGGTGTGGAAGTCAATGTGATCAGTCTTACTAAAATGGCCTTGCAGCCTAAAAACCCTGTAGATATTAGTGTGTGTGTGTGTGTGTGTTTGGGTGTGTGTGTGTGTGTGTGTGTGTGTGTGTGTGTGTGTGTGTGTGTGTGTGTGTGTGTGTGTGCGTGTGTGTGTGCGTGTGTGTGTGCGTGTGTGTGTGTGTGTGTGTGTGTGTGTATTTGGCCCATTATGAGCTTGTGTTGAGGTCATTTGGCTGTTGACGCCCAGTCTCTGCCGGGAGCGGCAGGATAATTGCTACTCTAATTAGTCACTCTTGCCAGCCGGTAATTTATAGTCACCTTCAAGTACTTCTCCCACATACACACATACTGTACATGAAAACAATCCTTCAGTCATGTACACACAGACACACATACTGTATATTGTTTCTCCAATATCACTTTCTTTAAATAGTTTCTTCTATTTTTTGTAATTTTAGGCTTTCAGACTTTTTTTGGATGCTTACAGCATTGACGTGATAATGGTTTCCACATTGACACCAAGCTGACGATGATTCATGGCAATTATGCTTTAGCAAACAGCACTTTTGTTGATGAAGGCAATGTATTTTTAAAGCCAAATGAACCTGGATTAGAGTCTTCATATACAATTTGCACATAGGCCTACACTCTCCAATGTCATTAAGGGATGCTTAACTTAGCACTTGTCGGTCTTAATATTTCTGACAATGGCTAAAACAGGTTTTATTAATAGCTAGAGAACATAGTCCTTAATGAGGTTATGTAAGAACTTAGATCAGAACTTTCACAGGGTTTTTTTCTCTCTCAATGGGTTTCCTTAAAAGATACCCAGCAGATCAGTCTAGGTGGTGGTAATGCATCTAATGCTGGTTGCCAACAACCAAAATGGCATAAAACAGGAAAACAAAACATAAGAAGATGCCTCAGTGCAATTGTCAGTCAGCACAGATGGAAGAGAGTTATAAGTGGATGGAAAGGTAGGGTGAAAAGACAGGTTTCATAATAAATGGAAATTGCTCTGATATTCTGCTTAAAACAATTTTTTGCTTTAACAAAATGGTACTATGTTGTAACATCCCTCTTTATAGATATAGATGATTTTTACACTTTTTTTTGGACTTTGATGCTTTTGGACAGATTCATGCTGTTTCCCCCTGTTTTCTGTCTTTATGCTAGGCTAAGCTAACTGGCTGTTGGCTTTAGCCTTAGATTCACTGGACAAAATGTGAGAGTGATATCAATATTCTCATGAAACTCTCAGCGTTGAAACAAATAAGGGTATATTACAACATGTAGAACTTTGTAATGGAATTAAGAGTTATCAAATGATTGATTATCACATTTAAGAGAATAATTACAGGTGCTGTTTGTCTAAAGCTTTAGAGCATTGTGCATTGCTTTGTAAAATTGAAAAGATATAAACGTTGATAAAAAGCGGCAGTGTGGAGCTCAGGATAGTAATATGTATAATAATAATAATAATAATGACAATATTTAATAATTTTTGGGATGCATCTTTTTAGAAATCAAATCATTGATCATCTCAGATTGATTTTAATCTTGTTTAAGGCCTGAGCCTTGGTCAAAGACAATGGCATGATTATCCGTACCTCCTATTATTCAGACCTTCCCGGAGGCTGGAAACTAGAGCACCTCGAGAAGATGAACACACAACTCCAATCAGGACATCCTTTCTCTTCTGTGACAGCTAACCGCCAAGCTGCTATTTATAAACATGTAAATATATCCATTTCACTTCTTCTAAGGCTCAAATCAGACAATTATACGATTAAGGTTATCAAATTGACTTCCACAACGTATAGTTACAGTGATGTCCCTCTGCCTCTCCTTTGTCATAATGTTGTAATTTCCAGTTTATTGTGGTACAGTTCCATCCAATCCCCCCAGCCAATCCAATCCCTTCAGTTAACACCTCTGCTTTCACTTTGCCATTTTCTCATCGCTTTCCTGGCTCCTCTTTACCACCCCTCCTTAAAGTCACCTTGTTTCCAATACTCATCAATCTCTGTTGTGGATCCTTACTCCAGCAGGCCCTATAGCCCCCCTTAACTCCTTCCACCTCTTTTACTTCCTCTTCCTTCAACTCTCTCTCCTCAGTCCTGTCCCCCACGTTTACACTACAAGCCAAGACTAACCTTATGCTGTCTTTGTCTGGTCTTACATGACTTACCAGTTCATTGTGATTTCCAAACGACCTGTATGATGTCCTTCTTGGTACACAGAAAAAGGACATAGTTGGGCTACATGCTTCCACCCCATTGTGATGTAAATAAACACTAACAATCTACAGCCTTGCTTGTGGTTCTGTAAGCTACACCTCCTTCTTTAAGTCTTTCCTACTATCCTTTATTTTCCGCCACCTTCACTTTTCCTTTTTATCTTCCTCCCTCCCTCACTATCATGCCTCTGCCCTGCCACTTTGTGATGTCAGATCACCTCCTCTCCCCTCATTTTTTTTTACCTTTCCAATCTCGTTCCTCCATCTCTTGTTTGAAGTTAGAAGGTTTGATTGGGTGACAGATCTCTTAAAGACTTTCAACTCCAAAGGACTTGAGGCAACAACTCCCACAATCAGGTTTTAAAGGCCAGACAGGAAAAGAAGAAAAGAGACCAAATAAAACTGCATAGAGAAAAAGAGGGAGATAGAGGGAGGCAGATAGCAATGTTGTTTTCTTCTCGCCATCGAGTGCCCCAAGAGATGATGAAGGATCTTTGATGTGTGATGTTTCCGTTCTCTACCTCTATTCACTCTCTCTTTCAATTTCGTTTTTTTGTCCTCTGGTTGTTTCGTGTCCTCCCTCTCCTTTGTTTGTGTGGTTATTTATTTCATTCATTCCTTCTGTCTGTCAATTTGCATCAGGCAGAGACAGAGGAAAGTGGAGGGATTGGGGAATAGAAAACTTTTTGCTTTGCTTTCATAAGCAACACAAGCCAGAGCTACTCTCCTGATCTTTAACTTGGGAGCTTTGAAGTTTTTAAAGTTGACACTTAATGGGGCTGAATTGATGTCTGTGCATTCATGTATGCATGCCTGTTTGTGAGTAGGTTATATTACAAGTGGTGCATCATTGCAGAATTGTCTTGCTTTTTTCACGCAAATGCACAACCCTTTGTACACATGTACACACACTTGCAGTGGCTTTTTTCAGTAGTATACAACTTTGAGTTTGTGCCATCATAATGACTTGTTCTCTGAGTTATATACAGTTCTGATCTTTTGTATTGCACACTGATTCCACCCATCTACACACACACACACACACACACACACACACACCCACACACACACACACATACACACAACAAAGTTTCTCTGTCCAGCTGGTGTCTTCCCATCCATAGCAGTGCACCTGTTCTCTCAAGCTCTAATGATTTTACTGACAAGAAGCCGAACTTTTGTGCCACCTCCATCAACTGCAATAAATATGCATTGTGATCTGAAAGTTAACCATTTCTATTTACTTGACTATCTTCGAATTGGGTGAGAAATGTTCTTCAAAATCTTTGGCTTCTGTCCAAATGCCGTAGAAACAATGGGTTGAATTTTAGCGAGTAAGTTAGTAGAGATCAAAATGATATTGTTTTTAATCTTGTGTGCACAAGATGGTGATATTAAACCCATTCTATTACTGAAAAAAAAGAAAAAAAATTATCTTTTTGTAGCAGCCATTTTAGGACCTTTAGCCTGCAAATAAGGGTTCAACAGTAGCCTAAAAGTTTAAGTTTAATATATGCGCCTGCTCAGGAGCATAGAGCTATTAAGAACAACTAACAGCTAACATGTCAATGACAGCTAGCATTAGACATTGCCAGTTTTGTTAGTGTTGCAAGACAACATTTTGACTACCTTTAATAAATACATCATCGCCACACTAACTAAATTTAGGGCTCTCTGCAGTGTACGTAACACTGGGACTTAGTTGATCCTCCTAAACTGTGATTTAACCCAAATTATGTCCCATACCCTAAATGCACACCAGATATGAAACATCAGTACCTTAACAACAAGAATAGGGGTATCCAAATCACTCTTCAAACACACATGTCAATCCTGCCCTGGTCACAAGCTCTTGTGCTTCACAAAGTAGTATAGACTTGTGTGGCAACATAATTCCCTCCCTCCTTCTGCTCCCTGGGAGAGATCTTCAACTGACATCACAGCTCGTACAGCAAAAAAGAAGAAGCGGATAGAGCGTGTGAAGGGACAGTCAGCATGTGTAAATGTGAGAGGGTTTAGTGTGTGTGTGCACGTTTTACACTTGGCACATAAGAAATGAGATGTAACCAGCTGAGAAATCCAAATAATGCAACAGAAACATTTAAGATTAAGAGCAAGTGTGCAAAATGTATTTGATTATGTATCCTTGACACACATTGAAATCATATTTAAACAACTTGTATACACAAAGCATAGGGACTGAATGTGCAGGGATCCCTTGTGTATGTGTTTATGCATGACCTGATATTCTACTGTACTAGACAATCAAAGTTTCTTCAGTATCATTCCCATCTGCAGCACCATCAAATCCAAAATGAGATTATACCCCTATTGATTCTGAGCACCGACTCAGCAAATCAACATGCCGCATATGTGTCAAGCAGCTATGCAGAATGATCACCAATAGGCCAGATGTTGTATCTTGCACCTCAGTAGCAGCAAAAACAAACCGGACTGATTAGATATCCCATCTGCAGCAATAGCATGGTATTAAAAAGCAGCTTGCAGAGCGCTCTTCATTAGAGAGGGAGGTTACCCGAGGCTAAGTGCAAAGGCTGTCACAGGTTATATCAGAGTAGCTGAGAGGAAGAGGTGAAGTACGGCCCAATGAGTGTTGCCACTGCTGAGGTAAAGCATAGCCTGAAGCCGAGAAAAAGGAATGGGAGATAGTTTTTCTGTGAGACACACAGACAGGCTTAATGGGCTTGTGCAATCAATTAAAATGCACAGCTAGGCAGGGTAAATGGTCAAGCAGGCTGAAGAGTGGTACAGTCAAGCTTTTTTTAGAATAAGTTAAACAGGTAATGCATTAATTCATTTCACTGAGCGCTAAGCACAGAGAAAGCCAGTCTGCTTTAAAACTCACAAGCCAAGAATTCATGTCAAAAAATTCTGCTTTCTTCACAATAAATCCCAGGGTAGAGCTACAATAGATGGTGCTAGTTAAAGACTGATGTAACTTCCTTCCATAAGGAGTACTTTGACTGACTACAAAAATAAATATAAGTAATTAGGAGACTCAGGAGACTTATTTTGGTCCTTTGGACAGATCCAGATGTTTCTTCCTGTCCCAGTCTTAATGCAAAGCTAAGGTAACCTGTCTTGCTGGCTATATAGCTTCATATGTAGTGTACAGACCGTCCTACAGACATGAGAGTGGCATCAATCTTCCAATCAAAACTATTTCTTTAAAATTGGATAACCACAACAGCTAAGTGTTACATCATATTCAGTTATTTAGCGCCTGTATGACTAATTTTCTGTTTCTCTCTATGACAGATCTGCGACAAGGAGTGGCATTACTACGTCATCAACGTGGAGTTCCCGGTGGTGACGCTCTATGTGGACGGAGTAACCTACGACCCCTACCTGGTGACTGACGACTGGCCCATCCACCCCTCACAGATTGATGTCCAGCTCACAGTCGGTGCCTGCTGGCAAGGTGA
Source organism: Etheostoma cragini (assembly GCF_013103735.1). Classification (NCBI taxonomy): domain Eukaryota; kingdom Metazoa; phylum Chordata; class Actinopteri; order Perciformes; family Percidae; genus Etheostoma; species Etheostoma cragini. The sequence continues at coordinate 23,094,883 of NC_048409.1, forward strand.
GTGGGAAGAGCTGTATTGATGATGATGCCAATGGGAATATATGGATGGTGACAATGCTGATTTTGAGAGTGAAAAGCCTGTGACTGATTTTTTTTTTATATATAAAAGGTATATTGGGTATTCTGTTGATTGAATATAGCTTGTACAGTATATGGGAGAAAGTTGAAGAACATGAATAGTATTTTCTGAATTATTACTAAGGGACTCACTGAGTGTGGAACATGTTCTTCTGCCTTGAATGAACAATGTTATTACGAGGAGCACTTAGTGTGCCTTTGGCAAATGATTGAACCAGTGTGAACGAATGTGTGCAATTAAACTGTCCTCCAAACTGATAGTTGCCACAAATTGCACAAGGGTAGAAGAAAGGGCACATTTTTACAAAGTACAGCTTATCATTGATTTGATAGCCCAGATGAGACTGCTCAGTGATGCTTTGCCTCAGATAAGGAGTCGAGATATATTTTTGTGCAGGAGCAGGTCATCATTTGTCGCTTTCATCTGCAGAGATGTACCCCTCCTCCTTCTCCTCCTCATTCCAGTTCTCTCATCGAACACTGCAAGCCTTTAGAACAGGGGTCATCAACTATATTTGTCATAGGGCCAGAATTTTACCAGACAGTCTCCTTGGGGGCCGGACCCTTAAATAA
>NC_048409.1:23095632-23110381 GCF_013103735.1 Etheostoma cragini
AATCCATCGCGGGCCGGAACGAACGGCTTGGCGGGCCGCATTCGGCCCGCGGGCCGCCAGTTGCTGATCACTGCTTTAGAAGGATTAAAAGGGTCTTGAGTAGAAAAGGGGATTTATATTAAAGACCATTTCAACTTTTCTAGTAGTGAGTTAAGCCTCAGTAAAGAGCTGTAAAGGTGATACTGAATTCTTAATACAAGCCATAAGCCACAACAGATTGCTTTTTCGAAGCATTGTGCTTTAAGTGTGCAGCATGTTGATTGCAAACATGATGCAAAGATGAGCTCATTTATTGTCTAACTGGCTCCTGAAGCTTTAGCTCTGACTTAGACTAAAAGAAATTCATCATTTGCAGAACCATAGTAGTGGGTTTATCTCTGCTTCCGTTGCAGAAAAATGTCAAAATGATCATTTTAGAGTTCAGACAGGACAATGTGACAGTGTGCAAATGGATGGCAGAGTAAATGAAAATGTCATGCGGAAACGTGGAATGTCAGACCCAAATGCATAGACGGCAGACACATGTGAGCTATGAGGATTTATTTTAATGGAAACATCCCAACAAACAAAAGGAGTCCTGGATACAGCAGGCTAAAGGGTAGAAAACACATCTACCAACAGGAAAAAATACATAAACAGAACAGGCACAACCTAAAAAAACAGGAACATGCAAACACACAAACTGTGAGAAGCAAAATCCACTAAAAGGCAAACAATGATCTGACACATGACAAAGACAAGAAAGAGACAAACCAAACCAAACGTAAAACACAGAAGTAAAAAAAGACAGACAAAAATACTACCAAAATAAAGCAGGAAACAGAAACACACACAGCCATAAAAAAAGGTTTGTCAGCTCATTTGTTAGTTCATTCTCATTCTCAACTACTCATCCCTCTGATGTCCAACAGGCAATCTCAGAAATAAAAATCTTCTAATGGTGCTTGTCCTGATTTTGAAGTTTATTGAACATTCTTCTCACGTACAAGCATTTCTACTCTGATTTAATTCATCACTTTCCACTTGCAACTAAAACACAGTGTAGCATACAACTTTGTAAAAATGTTTTGAGATTAGTGGGCTAAGTAGATATTTTTTACATCCTTACACATCAGTCGGTCCGCTATGTCCTATGCTTCACCTCCTCGTTACTTTCCACTGGAAGCTGCTTCTCATTGGGTGAAACACATGCCCCGTGCGTCTTCTCCATCTCTGCATCAGTAAATCTGTGATCAATACCGTGGTCTATTTAAGAAAGCCGTGAACATGCACTTGACATAGCTTCACCTTCTCATCCAGGCTCGGCAGACGAGCAACCGATTAAGCGGATCACACTAAGTCAAGCTGCGCTTTTTCACTTACCCTGGAGATCTTTATTCTTCTTTTGTGCAACAGGCCCCTGGAGAAGTTAGGGGAAAACATAAGACTTTCAGGAAACGTCTGTTTGTGTTCCCATAGTACTTTAGGGGATCAGTGTTTTAGTTCAAACATCAATTTTTTTTTTAATTTTAACCAGTCGTTTTGGTGCCTAAACTTTGGTTATTAGAGGTTGCTAATGGCAGCTAATACTTCTTCAGAAGCTGTTTAAATCCTAATAAAGATACATGTCTGACTTACTTTGGTCAGAAAAGTGTTACCGGTACCTATTTTGTAATCCAACTACAGGATTTTGTGAGACTTCTATTACATTTATCTGTCAAACGTGAAATGATAAGAAAGAGATCTCCTGATCTATGTTCAGCCTTTTTTTATACAAGGTCACTTTGTAACCATAGGAACACATATGCACATCCCTAGTCAAATTGATTTTAACATTATGGGTACACTATTGGATTGCATTGCTTTAACATGCATGAGATACACTTGTTAGTGTGTGATATATTTTTCACTGTTTTATGTTACTAGATATAACAATAGTAATCCAGACTGCGACACAAATATTAACCGTTTATTAGCCCAACAGCATGTCTTTACAGCAGCATGGGTAACCCCAACAACGTATGCTAAAGTTACCCACAATCCATCAGGTGTATCTCAACTACGAATCTGATAGTGTGACTTCCTGCTGCAACAACAAAGCAGTAAACTATCCAGCTAATATGTTTGCGTTTGTACATAGTCATTCTCTCTTATTCTCTAATAGAAGGGTTGCGCCCCCCCCCATCCAGCCGTCTTCATTCACCTCTGAGAGTAAGTGCTGGGAGTGCAGTTTTCACACAGGCAGCCTATATTTACCCTTTGACCTTGTGGAGAGTGTTCAGAAGTGTGTAATAGTCAGGCAACGAAGAGCAACACACCCATCTTGCCCCATTCTTCTTTTTCCTCAACTGTGTATATCCCACAGTGCTGTTTAGCCTCTCTGGCTTTCCTCATCACAGCAAGTGGCATGCAGGAAGAGGTTTTGATGAATACACACATTCACAAATTGAACCATAAATATGTGTATGTACAGTATAGTGGCCACATATAGGCACACAGACGAGGATACAGGTACACTTACTATAAAGTTAGTGACTATTTCTCTCACACTTAAGTAAGGGCGTTATTTCCAGCTCACCCATGCCTCTATTTGCCTTATACTCTTTAGGAAATTACGCAAATAAAGCTGAGGAAAAGGGAGAGACGATCTATTGAGCAAGAAGCACTGCACAGAGCAGGCAAAGAGAGCTGACACCATGTAAAAACCAACCACTGTAAAGTGGAATGATCGGCGGTTTTATCACCTGTATCATTCTCGCTCCGCAGCGTCTCGTTAATCCCCTCTTCTCTGCGTCTCTTTCTGGGACTCTTAATGGTTTCTCTGGTCATGGCCTTGATGGATAACATCTGTTAAGGTGGGACAGAGCGGATAGGTGGACATCTAAAGAGAGGGCAGGTAAAAGGGAAGAAAATGGTAGCTGAGTTAAGGAGTAAGAGCAGATGAAGAATAAAGAAAGAGGAAATAATAGGTTTAGCATAGATTAATGCACTTGAATCCAAATGTGAGCTTGTGATTTTATAAGATAGACTCTGATCACCTGGTGCTTGGCAGGGTATCAGCCAGCACTATTGCAGTAGATGGCTTTTTACTATGAAAAGCAGCTGTGGTTATTATATTGAAATGAAACAAGAGCTAGATAACCAACATTTCAGTGAAGTGCAATTTGATGACAAGTAAGATCAAAGTAGCTGACACTTCTTTGGGCTTACACACAAAGAAGTGTGAATACACATACAGTGCTTCCTCATGTATAGAATGACCATCATAAACCATTGACTGTTCATCCTCCTTTCAAATGTACCATTCTGGCACAGCACATATGCAGTTAACAATGATAAATGTAGCACATTTAACACCCATAATTCCCTTTACTATTATTTCAGACTATGGAAGACAAAAACAAGGGTTAAAAGGGTAAAAGTCTTAAATAAGCAATAGATGGACGCATGATATTGTGCTAAGACTTAGGATAAAGAAATCCGCATCCTCACCAGTTACATTATCCATGTAGAAGATACAGAAATGAAAAACAGCAGCGCATTAGTATACTATACTACATACTGAATGTGCTATGAAAAGGGCTTTTTACGTAATGTAACTCCACAAACTAATATACTATGACTGTGGAAGTAAAATTGAAGGTAATGCTGTAGGTAGTAAGCTAGTTAGCTTAGTCATGTTAACGCCTGCAGCTTATGTTAGAGTAAATACACCGTTTAAGCCTTTCCTTAGACTTTTGCACTTGTTTTGGGTTTTTGAATGCAGTTGTCCAAGGCTTGACATAACAGGTTTGGAAAAGAGCTTTAGTGACCAGTCAATGTTGTTTAGCAGGAGAGAAAACTGCACATGAAAAGAACATCAAAGAGTCTGTTTCCCCGCTTGCCTCTCCAAAACTCTCACAGTAATGTTGGAGCAGGTACATGAAGGCAAACAGTGCTGCACAAGCAGGCTGAAGGAGCTAGATCTGAATTAATGGAATATGAAAAACTGAGTGAGCAACAAAGAGAGAGTGATAACAGAAAAGCACAGGTAGTTTTTTTTAGCTGCCACCATATTTCCATCTGCTCAGTCAAGAAAAAGGATGCATCAGTCTTTAGTCTGGGAAGGTAGACAGGTAGATCACCACTACAAGGGTAACAAAAGAGCTTTATCCACCTGGCCACAGTGTACAATGTAGCTGCAGTTTATTCTTCATTCTGACATGAATGTCTGCAGTTGCTGCAGTCTGGTACATTTTCACACCAGAAAGTAGGGCATGAAGGTGTTTAGTAGTGGTCAGCTGTGTCTCCACCTGCACTGACTGAGCTTTTCAGAACCTGGATAAATCACTTAGGGCAGGGATACATGTTCTTGCATCCACAGGGAATTAGGGTTACCTGGGTCAAGCTTGGGGATGTCTGATGAAGTGTAACCAAGTGCTTTTGAATTGAGGACTCCACCAACTCCAGCAACTGTAAAATATTGCAGCAGAAAATTTCTGCAGTCACCAACTGGATTACCTGGTTCAAGGGCTAAACGGATCTCCTCCAGAAACTGCATGCATCTGGGAGGCCACTCAGTGCACAATCAGGACCCAGAACCTACTATTACATTTTTCCAAATGAGGGTCATACTCAAGTCAGGTAATATCATACTCAAGTCAGGTAGGAACGCCAAGAAAGTTGTGTACATGCTTCCTGTATCACTATGATCTGCCATCTCAGCACTACCTATAAAGAATATACCTATACTTCAAAGGTCCTAAATGCATTGATATCTAAGTGATCAAGTGCTGCTGCTCTCCCTTTCATGCTGGTGATATCTGTACACAAGGGTGTAGCCGCTGAAGATGATTTAGATGATTGGAACACTTCCCTCATTTGCTGTATCTACTGGTGAACTACAGTTGCAACATACAGTGGCTCAAAAGTATAGGCTACTGTAGCAAGTTGTAGCTTTTCTTTAATACAAACAACCATGCACAGGATAATGAAGTCAGTGATTTAAAACACAGCAAATGGCACTGGGACTATGGCTTTACTGTAACACAAACCCAACAGTAAAGTTATGAAAAGGATATTATAACTGTTTACTGTTTGCCTTCAATAATCATTTGAGAAAAGAAGTGTGCAGAGAAGCTAGAACGATACAGAGAGACAGAAAGAATGTTATTGGTATTCACCTTAGCCATTCATACTTAATGAATGGGTTTGTATTTTTTTATTGTAAATGTTATTAGATGAAGGGACTGTACCATTAGGGCTTTGGTGGATTACAGCCACAGCTAGAGAAAAGCAGAGAGAAAGGAAGAGGAATTCGAAAATAAAGGTGAAGTTTTGATACCCGCAGATAGTAACCTTTCAGCTAATGAGTGGTTTGGAGACTTCTCTTGCTGGTGTTGGCCTTCACGGAGTTCAGAGAGCATACTTTGACCATGTTGACTTGTTCCTTACCTTTATTTTGCCTAGATTGGCTGGCTGAGTAACACTTGCACTTTTACAGCAGCACCCTGCCGCTTTGTCTCAGAATGGAGACACAAACCATGCATCTTAAGGCCAATTATAGCCATAATTTGGTCATCAAGACTCATAATTAGAGAGTGGATAAGGTCACTGTTAGTTTTATGATCTTGTAGTCTGTAAGAGGCTTATATGTGCCACAAATCTGCAGAGACAAATGGGACATGGTAATTAAAATCATGGGAATTACTGTTGATTAACCCTAACCTACAAAATGAATATCTACATAATGTTTCTGTGACCTATTGTTATCATTTTAAAAGAATGGGTAGAGGAGCATCGTATTTGTTCTGGTAGATCTCCTAATTAATTCTTGCCCTGTAGGTTTTGTGCTTCTGCAAACATTTAAAAACAAAGTAACATCAGGTGCAAAACACCAAAGCAAATACTACTTATAACTGAGATAAGATAGAAGAATCGTGTGCGTTTATATCCCAGAAAGGGCTTAACAGTTATTTTACTGTACTGTACATGTGTGTATGGTTGTGTGTGTAGGTGGGGAGGTGACCAAGCCTCGGTTCACCCAGTACTTCCGGGGCAGCCTTTCTGGATTGACCATCCGACCGGGGAAAATCGAAAGTCAGAAAGTCATTTCCTGTCTGCAGGCCTGCAAAGAAGGACTGGACATCAACTCCCTCGAGAGTCTGGATAAGAGCATAAAGGTGTTCATTCTTTCTGTTTTTTTGCGGATTAAACAAACGTGATTTAACGAGGTGACATTGAATACAGTGTGCCTTGGAGGACCATAGCTTATAATTTACCATCCAGTCATGAGAGTGCTGTAAAACTTCTCATCTTCTGTAACTCTCGGCAAGAAAGCAAATTAGCTTGTTTCCCAAACATTATTAAAAAATAAAAAATCCAGTACAAGTACAGTCCTGACTCTACTGAATAGTTATTATAACTACAACATACATCCTCCTCTGGTGTGTACATATACACAAACTCAAACCTTTTAATCCCAGTTGACACACAAAACTCTACTTCTTTAAATCAGTTGGCTTCCAAGAAACCCCTCAGACGCACCCACACCCCCACCCCACTTTCACCAGCTCAGCTAATCCATCTCCCTGCACTGTGGAAGATAGAGGGAAGTAAAGATGGATAGGGTTTTTTTGTGGACTCAAACCCTACCCCCTACCCACACATTCTCAGCTTCTTTAACTACTTTTCTACCTATCTCTCTTTCCTCTTCTCTCCCTCCTGCTGCTCTTTCCATAGAGCTCATTGTGCTGTGGTGCAGCAAAGAGATCCTTGCCAGCCTTTTGAGAAGACAAGGTGGGATGAGGAGAGGACAACCTCTCTAGGTCCAGTGTAGTTTATCTTTTAAAAGCTATTTCATTTTCTTTGGCTCCCATAAGTGGATGGGAGGCTTAAGGAGAGCATTTGGCAGGCTGGCACAGCAAAATCAGAAGAGGGAAGGAACGAAAGACGGAGGTAGTTTGTGGCTGATAGACAGTAAGGGGAACGAGAAGATGAGTGAAGACAGCAAAAGAAGGGAAGGTGGTAAGGGGAAAATGACAGAAAATGAGAGCATGGAGAGCCCCATGGAGTGCTGAAGTACTGTCACCCTGCAGCTGAGAGACAGTTTTTGGAAATGGGAGACACTCAGTGCAGTTCTAGCAGGAGTAAACCCTTAAAACCCTTTTTAAGAAAAAAAGGCCCTCAAATCCCACCATCAATTCCCTCAGGAGAACACACACATCTGTCATACTTGTGAGGAGGGTCCAAAGACTATTTTCCAGCCTCTTGACTTAAAGAGCCATGCCAGTGTTTTTTGTAAATTTTAAGAATCTTTACAACAAAGTACACACATATTCCTTTCACTATTGTACTGCTGCCTGTCGTCTATGCCGCCACAGCTTTCCATTAATTCCAGTACACAAAGCATATTTGCAAATGCCTGAATGCCTTGAAACTGATTTAACTGATTGACTCCAGCAATAAATGTCTCTGTTCACGTTTCAACGTTTTATCATTAAGTGCTTCAGGTTTCTAGCCATCTAACATCTCAGTTTTCTCTTTCCATAGTTCCACTTTAACCCAGCACAGTCTATATTGGTAATGGAGGGAGAGGACTTGGAAAACATGAATGCTGCTGTGAAGAAAGTTTCCTACATAAACTCTCGTCAGTTTCCCACGCCAGGTATCCGACGTCTGCACATCTCCACTGCCGTCCAGTACGTACTTCTCTTATTCTTCCTGTTTCTTAAAGTTGTCTTTTTCACTTTTTACTTTCTCTCTACATTCCTAGGAATGTGTCCTTAAGTCCTCTCCTATTGTCCCGGTTTCTCTGGGTTTTCTCTTTTAGATATCAGAAGTGTTAACCCACTTCGGCACTTCTGTTAAGCGTTAAGAAAACATAGTAGATATCACAGCCTGACTGATAGATAATTATCTTCTTATGCAGTGATCCCAACCCCCCCCTTCTCTCTCTCTCTTTCTCTCTCTCTCTCTCTCTCTCTCTCTCTCTCTCTCTCTCTCTCTCTATGTTTCTCATTTCTTTTGCTGTCACTTCCTTTAATACACCGTTTTCTGTTCGCTGTTGCCACCGGGGGCCAGTTTTTACATTTTCATGTCATGTATTAATGTTTCTGCCTGGAATTCTGCCGGAGGAATGAAAAAAAGAGAGATACAAAGTGTGTGTGTGTGTGTGTGAGAAAGAGAGAGAGAGAGAGAGAGAGAGATAGAGAGAGTCTGTCTGGTAAAATAGCCTTCCTCAGTGGGTTATCATTAAAATTCATGATTGTTTTAAATATATGTAGATTCCTGCAGTGCAGCCCTGGGAGTTCACTCTCCACCCTCCTGTTGGGTTCGATGCACGGCCGTGGACCATAAACTGCTGGTGATGAGGCAGAGTCATCGTAGCTAGAGGCAAACTGATTATCAAGGAATACATTATGCTAATGACTGCCATACTTGCATCATCGCTAAATGTTGTTCAAATTAAGTTTTTCTTGCAGACCGCTGACTGGTTTGTAGTTGCCATAGCTGTGTGTGCATGTGTGTATTAAGGGATGGAAAAAGCATGAAACACTACTTAATAATAATAATAATACATTTTATTTAAAGACGCCTTTCTTGGCACTCAAGGACGCCGCACAGGGAATTCATAAATTAAGAACAGCAAAACAAATACTATACAACAGCAAAACAAATACTATACAACAGCAAAACAAATACTGATAATACTTGCGTATATGTGTGGCAAATGTGCGAGAGGACATTCATTCAAAAACAGATGTAGAGACTCATAAAAATCTCCTCAATTAAGTTAGTCATATGCAGAAAGCCTGAAACATGGCATCCTGCCATAACTCCCCTCACTGCTACAGACAGTATTGCGCCTCACAAAGGCACAGATATTTTAAATATTCCCTGCTGATGCAATGAAACTTGTTTCATGCAGATACCTAGTATATTAACTCCAATTACTGCAAGCATCAGGAAAATAATTAAGCAAACAGTGCTAAACTTAAAAATTACCTTTGTGGACTCCCCTGTTATTATTTTTCATTGCGACAAACTTATTCGGCCACTACTTCCACATGCCTTTATTTTATTAATCTAGCATTGAAGTTATTTCTTTTATGAACTGAGTGAAAGATATGAGGCCTATTTAGATACCAATACATGTGAAGGAATGTGTCTCAATAGAAATGATATTTTCACATGTCTCTGCAGAGAAAGCTATAGAAGCCTTTGTTAATGACTTGAGAACAAGTGAAAAAAAGGTTTTGCCAGGGTAATCTTTCAAAGTTTCGTAAAAAGTCATCTGTGAAACAAGTGGGAAAATAAAGTTTTCCCACAGGTGAATGGCAGGTGAATTTGTTTTGTGGTCAGGATTTTTCTAAAGCCCAGTTCAGACCAAAGATTTGAGACGAGACAGTTTGAAACTTGGAACTACTACAGTCTGCAGCATTCTGAAACCTGCCAGTTTTCACCAATGTGATTAGACGAGACAGTGTATCAGCTCCATAGCAATGACGATGATGTGTCAAAGTTTGCTGTTACTGAAATAAAATGCTATTACTGCCTATTTGCACAGGTGCAGAGGCAGTCAATCTGTCTGATAAGAAAGTGTTTTTATGACAAGCATTCAGAAGGGTTTATTTAAATATTTCTGGATTTCTGGATTGCGCTCCAGAACAGAGACGGATACAAAGTGTGAAATAAAATGTGTAATTCACAGGGTAAATATTGTCATGTCAAAGGGAATAGGGCATTAGCCCCTGAATGATTTGGATTCCACCCATTACATGGATTACAGTTTATTGTTTATACACTTTTAAGTATAAAGTGTGACCTATGAGTTACACCGACAATTAAGTCCATAAAAACCATACGGGTCTCAGCTTATGTTGTTGCTAAAAACGTTCAATTCAGAATGCTAAATGGACTTTCCGTTGTTGTTTACGTTTCAGTGTGTAAGCCATACAGAGTGTGTCTGACCAGTGTGTAACTTCTGTTTACAGCAGCAAATCTTTGTGTAGTGTTGTTGATAACGTGGGTGATTTAATGTCAGATTTTATATTCCTTACAAGTCAGCAAACCCGACCCCCCCCAACCCCACCAAGGGCCACCAACAGTATTACTCCTCACAAATAAACAGAGATTTTAATTAATTCCTCCAAATGCGATTAAATTAGTTTTTTCACTGATGACTAATAACTGCAATTACTGCAGGCATTGAGTAAAATAAAAGTAACTGGTGCTAATCTTTGCAGGAGCCCTTTAGGCTCCCTTGTCATATTTCTTTATAATTAAGTTGGACTGGCTCCAAGTTGTTGTTTTTTTAGCTCAGCAGGCCCACGCAGTAGCCGTCTTACTGCATCACTGAGTTTGCATCTCCCACTGCTCACAACAATGGCTTAGTGCCCGAGCTGCAAACTGACACACACCACCGGCTTTGGCCACAGGAAAGAAAAGGAGAGATTACACAATGTCCTGAAATCTGTTTTTGTCTTGACACAGTGGCTTCAGACAACTGACTGGGGAGAATTAGAGACAAAAGTTAAATTTAATCCAGATGTCAGACAAAGTTTCAGCAATATGTTTTTTAACATTTTTAATACTATAAGTGTGTGCTATGTGAAGACCAAAATGCAGAATAAATAAATGTTTCTGTCATTTCTGTGCATGTTGGTGCCCCTGAGGGAATTGATCATTTTGCTGTAATAATTAAATTACATTCAACTTTCTTCACCTTTACCTAATTTCTCTTCCATCACGTTATTAATTATCACGTTACAGTACACTGTTAATCTGACTCACGGGATGTAGATTGGCATGCACGGCACCACAATGCTTCACATTTCATAGTGGCTTATTTGTGTGACTCTAGATAAGTGATGTCACAAGAAGATTCACAAGTGTCCAAAATCTCTATATACGGTCAACCACAGCGTGCTGTGTTATACATGTGACAGCGGTCACCAATAAGGGGGGAATTTGAATGAAATAACCAACAACGCCCCCTAGGGAATCGCATCCTAGGAAATACTATGTGAACATTGATTAAATTGGAGAAAATTGAGAGAAAGACACACAGATTTGTTACTGAGGAGGCAGAGGCGTGTACAAGTATGCCAAACGTTTTCATTTTCAATATATCAAAACAGGGAGGGGCTCGAACTGCTGAAAGAAAAGAAAACGGTTAATAAACAACTTCATAAAATGGTGAGGTGGATACATTCATTCTTTTACAATTATTTATAAAAAACAGCCTTCATAGAAATGTTAGTCTATATCCATGCTGGGATTGCTCCGTTGCCGCCAGATTACACTTTTCGCCCGGACGTCGTTACCATCAACTTTGTGCTGGAATTTTAAACTCAGGTGGATATCAGAGGACTATGGTTAACTGCTCCTCAGATCTCTGCAGAGTAAATCTAGACAGCTAGCTAGACTATCTGTCCAATCTGAGTTTTCATTTGCACGACTAAAACAACTTTTGAATGAACACATGTTCCACCAAAACAAGGTCCTTCTCGAGGCCATTTTGCAGCGACATGGTGTCTTTGTCCAGCATGGTGGCTTTGTCCAGGTGGCTTTTGTGGCTGCCCTAGACGATTGTGATTTTTTTTCCTCCCATTACGGAATGCTGTGTGGAATAACTAGACCATCCTTCGCGGCGCTGTGAAGGAAGGTCTGTGGAGTTTTCCTCATTCTATTCCTAACAACTTGATAGCGATATGAAAACATATGGGAATTCATCAAATTGATGTTTAAATCGCAGGACAGTTTTCATCAAAATGTAGGTGAGAAAATAGAGGATACATAACAGCTGAAATCTAATGCCCAGGTTTCTAATCCAGGAAATCAGCTTGTAATGACTTTTTACGGTAGCTGGTTACAGAGCTTCAGAAAAAAGAGAAAGCATTGATGTTCTTCCCACTGACAAACGTTTGTGTGCTTAAAAGGCTTTTGGTGAAATGTAAAAACATGTTGTTTGTTCAGCTTTTACGGCTTACACCACCACCCTCAATACACTCCCCTCTCTCTCTCACCTCTGTCCTCTCATTTTAATGTCTCTCATTTCTCATTTGATTGATGTGCAATATGTAGTCTTCACGCCGTGTGTACTGTATGTTTGTATCATGCATCACAATGGTTGTGAGTCAGATATCTGCACACATTTTTGTGAATATGTCCATCTGTGTGTGTCTGCTCCCCCATGTGTGGCTGTGTTGTGAGCTCACATCTTGCTGGCTCAAGTCCAAGAGAGCCAATACGTGTCCGTCTTTTAAAGGTTGCCAGTGGATGCTGTGTATTTAAGCACAGCACATGCTGACAGGCAGGCAGGAAGGCAGGCATGCATGTGTGAAAACCCAGCAAGCACACTGTTGCAGGTCTGTGTCTCTGCTTCCTGAGCAGTGATAGAGTGTTTTACCCCTGTGGTCTGGATTTATCAGCTTTTAGTGCAGTTAAAAGTTGCTGTTGGTAGTGATAAACGTCATTAGCTGCTGTAAAGTTTCACAGGTATACATTCTGATTTTGAACACTGTAAGTGTACCTGTGTTATGGACCAAGCTATTTTATAAAATGTCTTTTGTGCCCCTCTGTGCCCTCTGTCATCTTTTGTTACTGTGTATTAATTGGATGGTCCTTATATAAGACCTTTTCTTTCCTGAATAGGGCTCAGCCATGTTGAGTGAAAGCAGGATGAAAAAAAAAAAAATCACTTGGAGACAGTCACAAAGGGCAACCTGTATATGCTGGACATATTGTATGTGGGTGATTGCGGTCAATGCCATGGTATTGTATAAGGTTTCAGTTAAATAAGTCACCAATGAAAATTAGTTTTTTCATGTCAATGTTATCCCTGACTAAACACTACTACACACATCCACAGGAGAAAGAAACTTCATCTGGGTTTTAAAATGGGGCAACTAGAAAATGCATTTTCTACAGAAAATACTAGAAAATACTATAGATAAGACGTTGCATAGTATGTCCAAAAACGTCATGTTATACTCTGTCAAAAAAAGTCATAGTAATGCATGTCAAAAAACGTTATATCAAATGTCATAGTATAGCATCAAAAAAGTGATGAAATGTCATACTATAGTATGTCGTCATAGTATATCAAAATATAGTATGTCTAAAAAAAGTCTGAGTATAGTTTGTCAAAAAAAGGCATACTACAGTATTTCGAAAAAGGTCATATTATAGTATGATGGTAAAAAAACGTCATGAAAAGGGCCAGCAGTCTGCAGTGACTGCATACTGTTTGACCGTTCTGTATGTCCAATTGAATGATTTTTAAAAGTCATACGTTGAAAACAGTGATAACAAAGTCATAGTATAGTATGTCATGAAAAGCTATTAAAAAGTCATAGTAAGGTATGTCAAAAATAATCAAAGTATAATTTGTAAAAAAGAGTGATAAAAAAGTAATGTACTATTTAAAAAAAAAGAAATTTAAAGTTATGGAAAGGGACAGCCGAGACTGGGAATCGAACTAAGGGCAGAATGTACAGTGCTATCTGCTGGTTGATCGTTGGTGCAGTATTAACCCTTGTGCCAACAAAAAGTCATGGTATAGTATGTTGGGAAAATCCATTAAAAGTCTTCCAATGATTGTCCCTAAGGTAAATATAATAGAGAAAGCTTTGTTTTTGGCACATTAGTCTCTTCTGCTTAATATATATATATATATATATATATATATATACATATATATATTATATCTATGAAAGACTTGAAGATTCAACCGTCTGGCTTCTAAGTATAGACTTATCTGCCTAAGCTATCTGTCCTGACACAGAGCTCAAATGTCTGTTAAAAAGTGATAGGTTGACAAAAAAAGTCACACTGTAGCATTTCAAAAAAGTCATAGTGTAGTTAGTTGGAAAAAGTCATAAAAAAGTCATAGTATTGCATGTTGAAAAAGTCATTAAAAAGTGATAGTTTAGTATGTTGCAAAGATTGATGAAAAAGTCACTGTTTAGCATGTTGAAAAAAGTGATAAAAAGTCATTGCATAGTATGTCAAGTCAGAATATTACTTTTTAGACATGTTATTACCCCTTTTGCACAATGAAATGCACTACATGTCAGGACAGTTGGAAGGAATACTTGCTGGTTGCAGTAGTGAAAACCTTGAAGCAAGTGTGCCACAATAAAGCTCATGTTGAAAAAAGTAATAGCATACTATTTTGAAAAAGTAAAACAAAAAAGTCACAGTTTAGGATGTGGCAAAAAGTGATGAAAAAGTCAGAGCAGAGTCAGAGAGAAAAAGGGAAAAAAAAGTCTGGGATTACTTGTTTAACATACTAATATCAGTTATTCACAACGAAAAGAGCTATGTGTAAATTCTAAATTCCGGATGAAAGGGACAAATATGCCAAACACCATATTATCTGCCGTGTCAGATAGCTTAGGGTGATAAGCCAATGGTTAGAATCTAGAAGGTTGTGTGTTCAATGCTTATATGTTTCTGTAATTTGTATCATTTTTTTCCAAATACCATACTTTGACTTTCATCAGTTTATTTGATAGTCTATAATGTGACCTTTTCAATTTCTTGACCTACTAATCTGTGACCTTTTTTGACATGCTATACTATGACTTTTTACCACTTTTTTTCAACATGTAATATTAATATATAGTATAGAATGTTGAAAAAACTTAATGCTGTGGTATGTCGAAACAAATGCATAAAAAGTCATAGTATAGTATGTCAAAAGAAGTCCTAGTATTGCATGTGGGAAAAGTGATGAAAACATTAAAGTATATGTGTAAATAAAAAGTGATAAAAAGTCATAGTA